>NW_027666676.1:0-131208 GCF_963455335.1 Martes martes
GTGCAGGGCTGCCGGGCCAGGCCCCTGGGGACGGAAGTCCGAGGAAGCAGCCTAGGGTTAGGGTTAGGCCGACGGGGCCCGGCCGGCCGAGCTGCCCGCGTTGACGTGGCCTCTACCGAAGGCTGAGTTGAGGGCTTGGGTCTGCAGGATCGGCAGCCTCCTGGTTCCCGGTCCTGGTGGGCGCCTGACGGGGATGTGGCCCCAGGGAGGCATGCAGGGGGCTCCCGCTCTGCGGATTCAGCTCATCTCCAAGGGCGTGCTTTCCTCCTACGCGGAGAGGCCATTGTGGGCTGAAGCTCAGGGCTCGCCCGTCTGGACAGTTTGGGAAGCAGGCCTCTGCGGCCGGAAGCCTGAGCCCCCAGGCTGGGCTTCGGGGCAGGTTGAGGCTTAGGGTTCGGGCTCGGCTTAGGGTTCGGGTTAGGTCTGAGGGACGAGGCACGTCTGATCTCGCAACACCGTCGTGGCCTCACCCCGGGCCTGACTTGAGGGCGGGACTCAGGAGGCTCCTCGGGCCCTGGGTTTGGGGCCTGCAGGGGCCAAGAGAGCGGCAATGGCCTCAAGGGAGCATGCTGTTTCCCACCACTCCGAGGGCAGGAGACTGCACCCGATGCAAGCGTGGGCTCCTGGCTGAGAGGCTGAGTCCGGAAGGCAGTCGGAGGCCGCCATGCCCGGGAGGAATTGGGTGGCAGGCGTCTGGGGTCCGGGTCCGGAACACGCCACCTAGGGTTAGGGTTTGGTCCTGGGAGCAAGGCAGGCCTGAAGTGCCGGTGCCCAGGGAGGCTCCGAGGAGGGCCGAGTTGAGGGCGTTGGTCGGGCGGTCCGTCGGGCTGCGGGATTTTGGTGTGGGTGTCCTCAGGTGGTGTGTGGGTCGGAAGGGGGGGCATGTAGGTGTGGGCCGCCAGGAGGGATCTCCACGGGGCCAAAGGGCACGGTTTCCACGTGGGGGGGCACCAAGAGGGCGACGCTGTGAATCGGGAGTCCCCCAAGTGCAGGGCTGCCGGGCCAGGCCCCTGGGGACGGAAGTCCGAGGAAGCAGCCTAGGGTTAGGGTTAGGCCGACGGGGCCCGGCCGGCCCGAGCTGCCCGCGCTGACGTGGCCTCTACCGAAGGCTGAGTTGAGGGCTTGGGTCTGCAGGATCGGCAGCCTCCTGGTTCCCGGTCCTGGTGGGCGCCTGACGGGGATGTGGCCCCAGGGAGGCATGCAGGGGGCTCCCGCTCTGCGGATTCAGCTCATCTCCAAGGGCGTGCTTTCCTCCTACGCGGAGAGGCCATTGTGGGCTGAAGCTCAGGGCTCGCCCGTCTGGACAGTTTGGGAAGCAGGCCTCTGCGGCCGGAAGCCTGAGCACCCAGGCTGGGCTTCGGGGCAGGTTGAGGCTTAGGGTTCGGGCTCGGCTTAGGGTTCGGGTTAGGTCTGAGGGACGAGGCACGTCTGATCTCGCAACACCGTCGTGGCCTCACCCCGGGCCTGACTTGAGGGCGGGACTCAGGAGGCTCCTCGGGCCCTGGGTTTGGGGCCTGCAGGGGCCAAGAGAGCGGCAATGGCCTCAAGGGAGCATGCTGTTTCCCACCACTCCGAGGGCAGGAGACTGCACCCGATGCAAGCGTGGGCTCCTGGCTGAGAGGCTGAGTCCGGAAGGCAGTCGGAGGCCGCCATGCACGGGAGGAATTGGGTGGCAGGCCTCTGGGGTCCGGGTCCGGAACACGCCACCTAGGGTTAGGGTTTGGTCCTGGGAGCAAGGCAGGCCTGAAGTGCCGGTGCCCAGGGAGGCTCCGAGGAGGGCCGAGTTGAGGGCGTTGGTCGGGCGGTCCGTCGGGCTGGGGGATTTTGGTGTGGGTGTCCTCCGGAGGTGTGTGGGTCGGAAGGGGGGGCATGTAGGTGTGGGCCGCCAGGAGGGATCTCCACGGGGCCAAAGGGCATGGTTTCCACGTGGGGGGGCACCCAGTGTCCGACGCTGTGAATCGGGAGTCCCCCAAGTGCAGGGCTGCCGGGCCAGGCCCCTGGGGACGGAAGTCCGAGGAAGCAGCCTTGGGTTAGGGTTAGGCCGACGGGGCCCGGCCGGCCCGAGCTGCCCGCGCTGACGTGGCCTCTACCGAAGGCTGAGTTGAGGGCTTGGGTCTGCAGGATCGGCAGCCTCCTGGTTCCCAGTCCTGGTGGGCGCCTGACGGGGATGTGGCCCCAGGGAGGCATGCAGGGGGCTCCCGCTCTGCGGATTCAGCTCATCTCCAAGGGCATGCTTTCCTCCTACGCGGAGAGGCCATTGTGGGCTGAAGCTCAGGGCTCGCCCGTCTGGACAGTTTGGGAAGCAGGCCTCTGCGGCCGGAAGCCTGAGCACCCAGGCTGGGCTTCGGGGCAGGTTGAGGCTTAGGGTTCGGGCTCGGCTTAGGGTTCGGGTTAGGTCTGAGAGACGAGGCACGTCTGATCTGGCAACACCGTCGTGGCCTCACCCCGGGCCTGACTTGAGGGCCGGACTCAGGAGGCTCATCGGGCCCTGGGTTTGGGGCCTGCAGGGGCCAAGAGAGCGGCAATGGCCTCAAGGGAGCATGCTGTTTCCCACCACTCCGAGGGCAGGAGAATGCACCCGATGCAAGCGTGGGCTCCTGGCTGAGAGGCTGAGTCCGGCCGGCAGTCGGAGACCGCCATGCCCGGGAGGAATTGGGTGGCAGGCGTCTGGGGTCCGGGTCCGGAACACGCCACCTAGGGTTAGGATTTGGTCCTGGGAGCAGGGCAGGCCTGAAGTGCCGGTGCCCAGGGAGGCTCCGAGGAGGGCCGAGTTGAGGGCGTTGGTCGGGCGGTCCGTCGGGCTGCGGGATTTTGGTGTGGGTGTCCTCCGGAGGTGTGTGGGTCGGAAGGGGGGGCATGTAGGTGTGGGCCGCCAGGAGGGTTCTCCACGGGGCCAAAGGGCACGGTTTCCACGTGGGGGGGCACCCAGAGTCCGACGCTGTGAATCGGGAGTCCCCCAAGTGCAGGGCTGCCGGGCCAGGCCCCTGGGGACGGAAGTCCGAGGAAGCAGCCTAGGGTTAGGGTTAGGCCGACGGGGCCCGGCCGGCCCGAGCT
Source organism: Martes martes (assembly GCF_963455335.1). Taxonomy (NCBI): domain Eukaryota; kingdom Metazoa; phylum Chordata; class Mammalia; order Carnivora; family Mustelidae; genus Martes; species Martes martes. The sequence continues at coordinate 3,055 of NW_027666676.1, forward strand.
GCCCGCGCTGACGTGGCCTCTACCGAAGGCTGAGTTGAGGGCTTGGGTCTGCAGGATCGGCAGCCTCCTGGTTCCCGGTCCTGGTGGGCGCCTGACGGGGATGTGGCCCCAGGGAGGCATGCAGGGGGCTCCCGCTCTGCAGAATCAGCTCATCTCCAAGGGCGTGTTTTCCTCCTACGCGGAGAGGCCATTGTGGGCTGAAGCTCAGGGCTCGCCCGTCTGGACAGTTTGGGAAGCAGGCCTCTGCGGCCGGAAGCCTGAGCACCCAGGCTGGGCTTCAGGGCAGGTTGAGGCTTAGGGTTCGGGCTCGGCTTAGGGTTCGGGTTAGGTCTGAGGGACGAGGCACGTCTGATCTGGCAACACCGTCGTGGCCTCACCCCGGGCCTGACTTGAGGGCGGGACTCAGGAGGCTCCTCGGGCCCTGGGTTTGGGGCCTGCAGGGGCCAAGAGAGCGGCAATGGCCTCAAGGGAGCATGCTGTTTCCCACCACACCGAGGGCAGGAGACTGCACCCGATGCAAGCGTGGGCTCCTGGCTGAGAGGCTGAGTCCGGCCGGCAGTCGGAGGCCGCCATGCACGGGAGGAATTGGGTGGCAGGCCTCTGGGGTCCGGGTCCGGAACACGCCACCTAGGGTTAGGGTTTGGTCCTGGGAGCAGGGCAGGCCTGAAGTGCCGGTGCCCAGGGAGGCTCCGAGGAGGGCCGAGTTGAGGGCGTTGGTCGGGCGGTCCGTCGGGCTGCGGGATTTTGGTGTGGGTGTCCTCCGGAGGTGTGTGGGTCGGAAGGGGGGGCATGTAGGTGTGGGCCGCCAGGAGGGATCTCCACGGGGCCAAAGGGCACGGTTTCCACGTGGGGGGGCACCCAGAGTCCGACGCTGTGAATCGGGAGTCCCCCAAGTGCAGGGCTGCCGGGCCAGGACCCTGGGGACGGAAGTCCGAGGAAGCAGCCTAGGGTTAGGGTTAGGCCGACGGGGCCCGGCCGGCCCGAGCTGCCCGCGCTGACGTGGCCTCTACCGAAGGCTGAGTTGAGGGCTTGGGTCTGCAGGATCGGCAGCCTCCTGGTTCCCGGTCCTGGTGGGCGCCTGACGGGGATGTGGCCCCAGGGAGGCATGCAGGGGGCTCCCGCTCTGCGGATTCAGCTCATCTCCAAGGGCGTGCTTTCCTCCTACGCGGAGAGGCCATTGTGGGCTGAAGCTCAGGGCTCGCCTGTCTGGACAGTTTGGGAAGCAGGCCTCTGCGGCCGGAAGCCTGAGCACCCAGGCTGGGCTTCGGGGCAGGTTGAGGCTTAGGGTTCGGGCTCGGCTTAGGGTTCGGGTTAGGTCTGAGGGACGAGGCACGTCTGATCTGGCAACACCGTCGTGGCCTCACCCCGGGCCTGACTTGAGGGCCGGACTCAGGAGGCTCCTCGGGCCCTGGGTTTGGGGCCTGCAGGGGCCAAGAGAGCGGCAATGGCCTCAAGGGAGCATGCTGTTTCCCACCACACCGAGGGCAGGAGACTGCACCCGATGCAAGCGTGGGCTCCTGGCTGAGAGGCTGAGTCCGGCCGGCAGTCGGAGGCCGCCATGCCCGGGAGGAATTGGGTGGCAGGCCTCTGGGGTCCGGGTCCGGAACACGCCACCTAGGGTTAGGGTTTGGTCCTGGGAGCAGGGCAGGCCTGAAGTGCCGGTGCCCAGGGAGGCTCCGAGGAGGGCCGAGTTGAGGGCGTTGGTCGGGCGGTCCGTCGGGCTGCGGGATTTTGGTGTGGGTGTCCTCCGGAGGTGTGTGGGTCGGAAGGGGGGGCATGTAGGTGTGGGCCGCCAGGAGGGATCTCCACGGGGCCAAAGGGCACGGTTTCCACGTGGGGGGGCACCCAGAGTGCGACGCTGTGAATCGGGAGTCCCCCAAGTGCAGGGCTGCCGGGCCAGGCCCCTGGGGACGGAAGTCCGAGGAAGCAGCCTAGGGTTAGGGTTAGGCCGACGGGGCCCGGCCGGCCCGAGCTGCCCGCGCTGACGTGGCCTCTACCGAAGGCTGAGTTGAGGGCTTGGGTCTGCAGGATCGGCAGCCTCCTGGTTCCCGGTCCTGGTGGGCGCCTGACGGGGATGTGGCCCCAGGGAGGCATGCAGGGGGCTCCCGCTCTGCGGATTCAGCTCATCTCCAAGGGCGTGCTTTCCTCCTACGCGGAGAGGCCATTGTGGGCTGAAGCTCAGGGCTCGCCCGTCTGGACAGTTTGGGAAGCAGGCCTCTGCGGCCGGAAGCCTGAGCACCCAGGCTGTGCTTCTTGGCAGGTTGAGGCTTAGGGTTCGGGCTCGGCTTAGGGTTAGGGTTAGGTCTGAGGGACGAGGCACGTCTGATCTGGCAACACCGTCGTGGCCTCACCCCGGGCCTGACTTGAGGGCCGGACTCAGGAGGCTCCTCGGGCCCTGGGTTTGGGGCCTGCAGGGGCCAAGAGAGCGGCAATGGCCTCAAGGGAGCATGCTGTTTCCCACCACTCCGAGGGCAGGAGACTGCACCCGATGCAAGCGTGGGCTCCTGGCTGAGAGGCTGAGTCCGGAAGGCAGTCGGAGGCCGCCATGCCCGGGAGGAATTGGGTGGCAGGCCTCTGGGGTCCGGGTCCGGAACACGCCACCTAGGGTTAGGGTTTGGTCCTGGGAGCAAGGCAGGCCTGAAGTGCCGGTGCCCAGGGAGGCTCCGAGGAGGGCCGAGTTGAGGGCGTTGGTCGGGCGGTCCGTCGGGCTGCGGGATTTTGGTGTGGGTGTCCTCCGGTGGTGTGTGGGTCGGAAGGGGGGGCATGTAGGTGTGGGCCGCCAGGAGGGATCTCCACGGGGCCAAAGGGCACGGTTTCCACGTGGGGGGGCACCCAGAGTGCGACGCTGTGAATCGGGAGTCCCCCAAGTGCAGGGCTGCCGGGCCAGGCCCCTGGGGACGGAAGTCCGAGGAAGCAGCCTAGGGTTAGGGTTAGGCCGACGGGGCCCGGCCGGCCCGAGCTGCCCGCGCTGACGTGGCCTCTACCGAAGGCTGAGTTGAGGGCTTGGGTCTGCAGGATCGGCAGCCTCCTGGTTCCCGGTCCTGGTGGGCGCCTGACGGGGATGTGGCCCCAGGGAGGCATGCAGGGGGCTCCCGCTCTGCGGATTCAGCTCATCTCCAAGGGCGTGCTTTCCTCCTACACGGAGAGGCCATTGTGGGCTGAAGCTCAGGGCTCGCCCGTCTGGACAGTTTGGGAAGCAGGCCTCTGCGGACGGAAGCCTGAGCACCCAGGCTGGGCTTCGGGGCAGGTTGAGGCTTAGGGTTCGGGCTCGGCTTAGGGTTCGGGTTAGGTCTGAGGGACGAGGCACGTCTGATCTCGCAACACCGTCGTGGCCTCACCCCGGGCCTGACTTGAGGGCGGGACTTAGGAGGCTCCTCGGGCCCTGGGTTTGGGGCCTGCAGGGGCCAAGAGAGCGGCAATGGCCTCAAGGGAGCATGCTGTTTCCCAACACACCGAGGGCAGGAGACTGCACCCGATGCAAGCGTGGGCTCCTGGCTGAGAGGCTGAGTCCGGCCGGCAGTCGGAGGCCGCCATGCACGGGAGGAATTGGGTGGCAGGCCTCTGGGGTCCGGGTCCGGAACACGCCACCTAGGGTTAGGGTTTGGTCCTGGGAGCAGGGCAGGCCTGAAGTGCCGGTGCCCAGGGAGGCTCCGAGGAGGGCCGAGTTGAGGGCGTTGGTCGGGCGGTCCGTCGGGCTGCGGGATTTTGGTGTGGGTGTCCTCCGGAGGTGTGTGGGTCGGAAGGGGGGGCATGTAGGTGTGGGCCGCCAGGAGGGTTCTCCACGGGGCCAAAGGGCACGGTTTCCACGTGGGGGGGCACCCAGAGTCCGACGCTGTGAATCGGGAGACCCCAAGTGCAGGGCTGCCGGGCCAGGCCCCTGGGGACGGAAGTCCGAGGAAGCAGCCTAGGGTTAGGGTTAGGCCGACGGGGCCCGGCCGGCCCGAGCTGCCCGCGCTGACGTGGCCTCTACCGAAGGCTGAGTTGAGGGCTTGGGTCTGCAGGATCGGCAGCCTCCTGGTTCCCGGTCCTGGTGGGCGCCTGACGGGGATGTGGCCCCAGGGAGGCATGCAGGGGGCTCCCGCTCTGCGGATTCAGCTCATCTCCAAGGGCGTGCTTTCCTCCTACGCGGAGAGGCCATTGTGGGCTGAAGCTCAGGGCTCGCCCGTCTGGACAGTTTGGGAAGCAGGCCTCTGCGGCCGGAAGCCTGAGCACCCAGGCTGTGCTTCTTGGCAGGTTGAGGCTTAGGGTTCGGGCTCGGCTTAGGGTTAGGGTTAGGTCTGAGGGACGAGGCACGTCTGATCTGGCAACACCGTCGTGGCCTCACCCCGGGCCTGACTTGAGGGCCGGACTCAGGAGGCTCCTCGGGCCCTGGGTTTGGGGCCTGCAGGGGCCAAGAGAGCGGCAATGGCCTCAAGGGAGCATGCTGTTTCCCACCACTCCGAGGGCAGGAGACTGCACCCGATGCAAGCGTGGGCTCCTGGCTGAGAGGCTGAGTCCGGAAGGCAGTCGGAGGCCGCCATGCCCGGGAGGAATTGGGTGGCAGGCCTCTGGGGTCCGGGTCCGGAACACGCCACCTAGGGTTAGGGTTTGGTCCTGGGAGCAAGGCAGGCCTGAAGTGCCGGTGCCCAGGGAGGCTCCGAGGAGGGCCGAGTTGAGGGCGTTGGTCGGGCGGTCCGTCGGGCTGCGGGATTTTGGTGTGGGTGTCCTCCGGAGGTGTGTGGGTCGGAAGGGGGGGCATGTAGGTGTGGGCCGCCAGGAGGGATCTCCACGGGGCCAAAGGGCACGGTTTCCACGTGGGGGGGCACCCAGAGTCCGACGCTGTGAATCGGGAGTCCCCCAAGTGCAGGGCTGCCGGGCCAGGCCCCTGGGGACGGAAGTCCGAGGAAGCAGCCTAGGGTTAGGGTTAGGCCGACGGGGCCCGGCCGGCCCGAGCTGCCCGCGCTGACGTGGCCTCTACCGAAGGCTGAGTTGAGGGCTTGGGTCTGCAGGATCGGCAGCCTCCTGGTTCCCGGTCCTGGTGGGCGCCTGACGGGGATGTGGCCCCAGGGAGGCATGCAGGGGGCTCCCGCTCTGCGGATTCAGCTCATCTCCAAGGGCGTGCTTTCCTCCTACGCGGAGAGGCCATTGTGGGCTGAAGCTCAGGGCTCGCCCGTCTGGACAGTTTGGGAAGCAGGCCTCTGCGGCCGGAAGCCTGAGCACCCAGGCTGGGCTTCGGGGCAGGTTGAGGCTTAGGGTTCGGGCTCGGCTTAGGGTTCGGGTTAGGTCTGAGGGACGAGGCACGTCTGATCTGGCAACACCGTCGTGGCCTCACCCCGGGCCTGACTTGAGGGCCGGACTCAGGAGGCTCCTCGGGCCCTGGGTTTGGGGCCTGCAGGGGCCAAGAGAGCGGCAATGGCCTCAAGGGAGCATGCTGTTTCCCACCACTCCGAGGGCAGGAGACTGCACCCGATGCAAGCGTGGGCTCCTGGCTGAGAGGCTGAGTCCGGCCGGCAGTCGGAGGCCGCCATGCCCGGGAGGAATTGGGTGGCAGGCGTCTGGGGTCCGGGTCCGGAACACGCCACCTAGGGTTAGGGTTTGGTCCTGGGAGCAGGGCAGGCCTGAAGTGCCGGTGCCCAGGGAGGCTCCGAGGAGGGCCGAGTTGAGGGCGTTGGTCGGGCGGTCCGTCGGGCTGCGGGATTTTGGTGTGGGTGTCCTCCGGAGGTGTGTGGGTCGGAAGGGGGGGCATGTAGGTGTGGGCCGCCAGGAGGGATCTCCACGGGGCCAAAGGGCACGGTTTCCACGTGGGGGGGCACCCAGAGTCCGACGCTGTGAATCGGGAGTCCCCCAAGTGCAGGGCTGCCGGGCCAGGCCCCTGGGGACGGAAGTCCGAGGAAGCAGCCTAGGGTTAGGGTTAGGCCGACGGGGCCCGGCCGGCCCGAGCTGCCCGCGCTGACGTGGCCTCTACCGAAGGCTGAGTTGAGGGCTTGGGTCTGCAGGATCGGCAGCCTCCTGGTTCCCGGTCCTGGTGGGCGCCTGACGGGGATGTGGCCCCAGGGAGGCATGCAGGGGGCTCCCGCTCTGCGGATTCAGCTCATCTCCAAGGGCGTGCTTTCCTCCTACGCGGAGAGGCCATTGTGGGCTGAAGCTCAGGGCTCGCCCGTCTGGACAGTTTGGGAAGCAGGCCTCTGCGGACGGAAGCCTGAGCACCCAGGCTGGGCTTCGGGGCAGGTTGAGGCTTAGGGTTCGGGCTCGGCTTAGGGTTCGGGTTAGGTCTGAGGGACGAGGCACGTCTGATCTCGCAACACCGTCGTGGCCTCACCCCGGGCCTGACTTGAGGGCGGGACTCAGGAGGCTCCTCGGGCCCTGGGTTTGGGGCCTGCAGGGGCCAAGAGAGCGGCAATGGCCTCAAGGGAGCATGCTGTTTCCCAACACACCGAGGGCAGGAGACTGCACCCGATGCAAGCGTGGGCTCCTGGCTGAGAGGCTGAGTCCGGCCGGCAGTCGGAGGCCGCCATGCACGGGAGGAATTGGGTGGCAGGCCTCTGGGGTCCGGGTCCGGAACACGCCACCTAGGGTTAGGGTTTGGTCCTGGGAGCAGGGCAGGCCTGAAGTGCCGGTGCCCAGGGAGGCTCCGAGGAGGGCCGAGTTGAGGGCGTTGGTCGGGCGGTCCGTCGGGCTGCGGGATTTTGGTGTGGGTGTCCTCCGGAGGTGTGTGGGTCGGAAGGGGGGGCATGTAGGTGTGGGCCGCCAGGAGGGTTCTCCACGGGGCCAAAGGGCACGGTTTCCACGTGGGGGGGCACCCAGAGTCCGATGCTGTGAATCGGGAGTCCCCCAAGTGCAGGGCTGCCGGGCCAGGCCCCTGGGGACGGAAGTCCGAGGAAGCAGCCTAGGGTTAGGGTTAGGCCGACGGGGCCCGGCCGGCCCGAGCTGCCCGCGCTGACGTGGCCTCTACCGAAGGCTGAGTTGAGGGCTTGGGTCTGCAGGATCGGCAGCCTCCTGGTTCCCGGTCCTGGTGGGCGCCTGACGGGGATGTGGCCCCAGGGAGGCATGCAGGGGGCTCCCGCTCTGCGGATTCAGCTCATCTCCAAGGGCGTGCTTTCCTCCTACGCGGAGAGGCCATTGTGGGCTGAAGCTCAGGGCTCGCCCGTCTGGACAGTTTGGGAAGCAGGCCTCTGCGGCCGGAAGCCTGAGCACCCAGGCTGTGCTTCTTGGCAGGTTGAGGCTTAGGGTTCGGGCTCGGCTTAGGGTTAGGGTTAGGTCTGAGGGACGAGGCACGTCTGATCTGGCAACACCGTCGTGGCCTCACCCCGGGCCTGACTTGAGGGCCGGACTCAGGAGGCTCCTCGGGCCCTGGGTTTGGGGCCGGCAGGGGCCAAGAGAGCGGCAATGGCCTCAAGGGAGCATGCTGTTTCCCACCACTCCGAGGGCAGGAGACTGCACCCGATGCAAGCGTGGGCTCCTGGCTGAGAGGCTGAGTCCGGAAGGCAGTCGGAGGCCGCCATGCACGGGAGGAATTGGGTGGCAGGCCTCTGGGGTCCGGGTCCGGAACACGCCACCTAGGGTTAGGGTTTGGTCCTGGGAGCAAGGCAGGCCTGAAGTGCCGGTGCCCAGGGAGGCTCCGAGGAGGGCCGAGTTGAGGGCGTTGGTCGGGCGGTCCGTCGGGCTGCGGGATTTTGGTGTGGGTGTCCTCCGGAGGTGTGTGGGTCGGAAGGGGGGGCATGTAGGTGTGGGCCGCCAGGAGGGATCTCCACGGGGCCAAAGGGCATGGTTTCCACGTGGGGGGGCACCCAGTGTCCGACGCTGTGAATCGGGAGTCCCCCAAGTGCAGGGCTGCCGGGCCAGGCCCCTGGGGACGGAAGTCCGAGGAAGCAGCCTAGGGTTAGGGTTAGGCCGACGGGGCCCGGCCGGCCCGAGCTGCCCGCGCTGACGTGGCCTCTACCGAAGGCTGAGTTGAGGGCTTGGGTCTGCAGGATCGGCAGCCTCCTGGTTCCCGGTCCTGGTGGGCGCCTGACGGGGATGTGGCCCCAGGGAGGCATGCAGGGGGCTCCCGCTCTGCGGATTCAGCTCATCTCCAAGGGCGTGCTTTCCTCCTACGCGGAGAGGCCATTGTGGGCTGAAGCTCAGGGCTCGCCCGTCTGGACAGTTTGGGAAGCAGGCCTCTGCGGACGGAAGCCTGAGCACCCAGGCTGGGCTTCGGGGCAGGTTGAGGCTTAGGGTTCGGGCTCGGCTTAGGGTTCGGGTTAGGTCTGAGGGACGAGGCACGTCTGATCTCGCAACACCGTCGTGGCCTCACCCCGGGCCTGACTTGAGGGCGGGACTCAGGAGGCTCCTCGGGCCCTGGGTTTGGGGCCTGCAGGGGCCAAGAGAGCGGCAATGGCCTCAAGGGAGCATGCTGTTTCCCACCACTCCGAGGGCAGGAGACTGCACCCGATGCAAGCGTGGGCTCCTGGCTGAGAGGCTGAGTCCGGCCGGCAGTCGGAGGCCGCCATGCACGGGAGGAATTGGGTGGCAGGCCTCTGGGGTCCGGGTCCGGAACACGCCACCTAGGGTTAGGGTTTGGTCCTGGGAGCAGGGCAGGCCTGAAGTGCCGGTGCCCAGGGGGGCTCCGAGGAGGGCCGAGTTGAGGGCGTTGGTCGGGCGGTCCGTCGGGCTGCGGGATTTTGGTGTGGGTGTCCTCCGGAGGTGTGTGGGTCGGAAGGGGGGGCATGTAGGTGTGGGCCGCCAGGAGGGATCTCCACGGGGCCAAAGGGCACGGTTTCCACGTGGGGGGGCACCCAGAGTCCGACGCTGTGAATCGGGAGTCCCCCAAGTGCAGGGCTGCCGGGCCAGGCCCCTGGGGACGGAAGTCCGAGGAAGCAGCCTAGGGTTAGGGTTAGGCCGACGGGGCCCGGCCGGCCCGAGCTGCCCGCGCTGACGTGGCCTCTACCGAAGGCTGAGTTGAGGGCTTGGGTCTGCAGGATCGGCAGCCTCCTGGTTCCCGGTCCTGGTGGGCGCCTGACGGGGATGTGGCCCCAGGGAGGCATGCAGGGGGCTCCCGCTCTGCGGATTCAGCTCATCTCCAAGGGCATGCTTTCCTCCTACGCGGAGAGGCCATTGTGGGCTGAAGCTCAGGGCTCGCCCGTCTGGACAGTTTGGGAAGCAGGCCTCTGCGGCCGGAAGCCTGAGCACCCAGGCTGGGCTTCGGGGCAGGTTGAGGCTTAGGGTTCGGGCTCGGCTTAGGGTTCGGGTTAGGTCTGAGGGACGAGGCACGTCTGATCTGGCAACACCGTCGTGGCCTCACCCCGGGCCTGACTTGAGGGCCGGACTCAGGAGGCTCCTCGGGCCCTGGGTTTGGGGCCTGCAGGGGCCAAGAGAGCGGCAATGGCCTCAAGGGAGCATGCTGTTTCCCACCACTCCGAGGGCAGGAGACTGCACCCGATGCAAGCGTGGGCTCCTGGCTGAGAGGCTGAGTCCGGCCGGCAGTCGGAGGCCGCCATGCCCGGGAGGAATTGGGTGGCAGGTGTCTGGGGTCCGGGTCCGGAACACGGCACCTAGGGTTAGGGTTTGGTCCTGGGAGCAGGGCAGGCCTGAAGTGCCGGTGCCCAGGGAGGCTCCGAGGAGGGCCGAGTTGAGGGCGTTGGTCGGGCGGTCCGTCGGGCTGCGGGATTTTGGTGTGGGTGTCCTCCGGAGGTGTGTGGGTCGGAAGGGGGGGCATGTAGGTGTGGGCCGCCAGGAGGGTTCTCCACGGGGCCAAAGGGCACGGTTTCCACGTGGGGGGGCACCCAGAGTGCGACGCTGTGAATCGGGAGTCCCCCAAGTGCAGGGCTGCCGGGCCAGGCCCCTGGGGACGGAAGTCCGAGGAAGCAGCCTAGGGTTAGGGTTAGGCCGACGGGGCCCGGCCGGCCGAGCTGCCCGCGTTGACGTGGCCTCTACCGAAGGCTGAGTTGAGGGCTTGGGTCTGCAGGATCGGCAGCCTCCTGGTTCCCGGTCCTGGTGGGCGCCTGACGGGGATGTGGCCCCAGGGAGGCATGCAGGGGGCTCCCGCTCTGCGGATTCAGCTCATCTCCAAGGGCGTGCTTTCCTCCTACGCGGAGAGGCCATTGTGGGCTGAAGCTCAGGGCTCGCCCGTCTGGACAGTTTGGGAAGCAGGCCTCTGCGGCCGGAAGCCTGAGCACCCAGGCTGGGCTTCGGGGCAGGTTGAGGCTTAGGGTTCGGGCTCGGCTTAGGGTTCGGGTTAGGTCTGAGGGACGAGGCACGTCTGATCTCGCAACACCGTCGTGGCCTCACCCCGGGCCTGACTTGAGGGCGGGACTCAGGAGGCTCCTCGGGCCCTGGGTTTGGGGCCTGCAGGGGCCAAGAGAGCGGCAATGGCCTCAAGGGAGCATGCTGTTTCCCACCACTCCGAGGGCAGGAGACTGCACCCGATGCAAGCGTGGGCTCCTGGCTGAGAGGCTGAGTCCGGAAGGCAGTCGGAGGCCGCCATGCCCGGGAGGAATTGGGTGGCAGGCCTCTGGGGTCCGGGTCCGGAACACGCCACCTAGGGTTAGGGTTTGGTCCTGGGAGCAAGGCAGGCCTGAAGTGCCGGTGCCCAGGGAGGCTCCGAGGAGGGCCGAGTTGAGGGCGTTGGTCGGGCGGTCCGTCGGGCTGCGGGATTTTGGTGTGGGTGTCCTCCGGTGGTGTGTGGGTCGGAAGGGGGGGCATGTAGGTGTGGGCCGCCAGGAGGGATCTCCACGGGGCCAAAGGGCACGGTTTCCACGTGGGGGGGCACCCAGAGTGCGACGCTGTGAATCGGGAGTCCCCCAAGTGCAGGGCTGCCGGGCCAGGCCCCTGGGGACGGAAGTCCGAGGAAGCAGCCTAGGGTTAGGGTTAGGCCGACGGGGCCCGGCCGGCCCGAGCTGCCCGCGCTGACGTGGCCTCTACCGAAGGCTGAGTTGAGGGCTTGGGTCTGCAGGATCGGCAGCCTCCTGGTTCCCGGTCCTGGTGGGCGCCTGACGGGGATGTGGCCCCAGGGAGGCATGCAGGGGGCTCCCGCTCTGCGGATTCAGCTCATCTCCAAGGGCGTGCTTTCCTCCTACGCGGAGAGGCCATTGTGGGCTGAAGCTCAGGGCTCGCCCGTCTGGACAGTTTGGGAAGCAGGCCTCTGCGGCCGGAAGCCTGAGCACCCAGGCTGGGCTTCGGGGCAGGTTGAGGCTTAGGGTTCGGGCTCGGCTTAGGGTTCGGGTTAGGTCTGAGGGACGAGGCACGTCTGATCTCGCAACACCGTCGTGGCCTCACCCCGGGCCTGACTTGAGGGCGGGACTCAGGAGGCTCCTCGGGCCCTGGGTTTGGGGCCTGCAGGGGCCAAGAGAGCGGCAATGGCCTCAAGGGAGCATGCTGTTTCCCACCACTCCGAGGGCAGGAGACTGCACCCGATGCAAGCGTGGGCTCCTGGCTGAGAGGCTGAGTCCGGAAGGCAGTCGGAGGCCGCCATGCACGGGAGGAATTGGGTGGCAGGCCTCTGGGGTCCGGGTCCGGAACACGCCACCTAGGGTTAGGGTTTGGTCCTGGGAGCAAGGCAGGCCTGAAGTGCCGGTGCCCAGGGAGGCTCCGAGGAGGGCCGAGTTGAGGGCGTTGGTCGGGCGGTCCGTCGGGCTGCGGGATTTTGGTGTGGGTGTCCTCCGGAGGTGTGTGGGTCGGAAGGGGGGGCATGTAGGTGTGGGCCGCCAGGAGGGATCTCCACGGGGCCAAAGGGCATGGTTTCCACGTGGGGGGGCACCCAGAGTGCGACGCTGTGAATCGGGAGTCCCCCAAGTGCAGGGCTGCCGGGCCAGGCCCCTGGGGACGGAAGTCCGAGGAAGCAGCCTTGGGTTAGGGTTAGGCCGACGGGGCCCGGCCGGCCCGAGCTGCCCGCGCTGACGTGGCCTCTACCGAAGGCTGAGTTGAGGGCTTGGGTCTGCAGGATCGGCAGCCTCCTGGTTCCCGGTCCTGGTGGGCGCCTGACGGGGATGTGGCCCCAGGGAGGCATGCAGGGGGCTCCCGCTCTGCGGATTCAGCTCATCTCCAAGGGCGTGCTTTCCTCCTACGCGGAGAGGCCATTGTGGGCTGAAGCTCAGGGCTCGCCCGTCTGGACAGTTTGGGAAGCAGGCCTCTGCGGCCGGAAGCCTGAGCACCCAGGCTGGGCTTCGGGGCAGGTTGAGGCTTAGGGTTCGGGCTCGGCTTAGGGTTCGGGTTAGGTCTGAGAGACGAGGCACGTCTGATCTGGCAACACCGTCGTGGCCTCACCCCGGGCCTGACTTGAGGGCCGGACTCAGGAGGCTCCTCGGGCCCTGGGTTTGGGGCCTGCAGGGGCCAAGAGAGCGGCAATGGCCTCAAGGGAGCATGCTGTTTCCCACCACTCCGAGGGCAGGAGAATGCACCCGATGCAAGCGTGGGCTCCTGGCTGAGAGGCTGAGTCCGGCCGGCAGTCGGAGGCCGCCATGCCCGGGAGGAATTGGGTGGCAGGCGTCTGGGGTCCGGGTCCGGAACACGCCACCTAGGGTTAGGATTTGGTCCTGGGAGCAGGGCAGGCCTGAAGTGCCGGTGCCCAGGGAGGCTCCGAGGAGGGCCGAGTTGAGGGCGTTGGTCGGGCGGTCCGTCGGGCTGCGGGATTTTGGTGTGGGTGTCCTCCGGAGGTGTGTGGGTCGGAAGGGGGGGCATGTAGGTGTGGGCCGCCAGGAGGGATCTCCACGGGGCCAAAGGGCACGGTTTCCACGTGGGGGGGCACCCAGAGTCCGACGCTGTGAATCGGGAGTCCCCCAAGTGCAGGGCTGCCGGGCCAGGACCCTGGGGACGGAAGTCCGAGGAAGCAGCCTAGGGTTAGGGTTAGGCCGACGGGGCCCGGCCGGCCCGAGCTGCCCGCGCTGACGTGGCCTCTACCGAAGGCTGAGTTGAGGGCTTGGGTCTGCAGGATCGGCAGCCTCCTGGTTCCCGGTCCTGGTGGGCGCCTGACGGGGATGTGGCCCCAGGGAGGCATGCAGGGGGCTCCCGCTCTGCGGATTCAGCTCATCTCCAAGGGCGTGCTTTCCTCCTACGCGGAGAGGCCATTGTGGGCTGAAGCTCAGGGCTCGCCCGTCTGGACAGTTTGGGAAGCAGGCCTCTGCGGCCGGAAGCCTGAGCACCCAGGCTGGGCTTCGGGGCAGGTTGAGGCTTAGGGTTCGGGCTCGGCTTAGGGTTCGGGTTAGGTCTGAGGGACGAGGCACGTCTGATCTGGCAACACCGTCGTGGCCTCACCCCGGGCCTGACTTGAGGGCCGGACTCAGGAGGCTCCTCGGGCCCTGGGTTTGGGGCCTGCAGGGGCCAAGAGAGCGGCAATGGCCTCAAGGGAGCATGCTGTTTCCCACCACACCGAGGGCAGGAGACTGCACCCGATGCAAGCGTGGGCTCCTGGCTGAGAGGCTGAGTCCGGCCGGCAGTCGGAGGCCGCCATGCACGGGAGGAATTGGGTGGCAGGCCTCTGGGGTCCGGGTCCGGAACACGCCACCTAGGGTTAGGGTTTGGTCCTGGGAGCAGGGCAGGCCTGAAGTGCCGGTGCCCAGGGAGGCTCCGAGGAGGGCCGAGTTGAGGGCGTTGGTCGGGCGGTTCGTCGGGCTGCGGGATTTTGGTGTGGGTGTCCTCCGGAGGTGTGTGGGTCGGAAGGGGGGGCATGTAGGTGTGGGCCGCCAGGAGGGTTCTCCACGGGGCCAAAGGGCACGGTTTCCACGTGGGGGGGCACCCAGAGTCCGACGCTGTGAATCGGGAGTCCCCCAAGTGCAGGGCTGCCGGGCCAGGCCCCTGGGGACGGAAGTCCGAGGAAGCAGCCTAGGGTTAGGGTTAGGCCGACGGGGCCCGGCCGGCCCGAGCTGCCCGCGCTGACGTGGCCTCTACCGAAGGCTGAGTTGAGGGCTTGGGTCTGCAGGATCGGCAGCCTCCTGGTTCCCGGTCCTGGTGGGCGCCTGACGGGGATGTGGCCCCAGGGAGGCATGCAGGGGGCTCCCGCTCTGCGGATTCAGCTCATCTCCAAGGGCGTGCTTTCCTCCTACGCGGAGAGGCCATTGTGGGCTGAAGCTCAGGGCTCGCCCGTCTGGACAGTTTGGGAAGCAGGCCTCTGCGGCCGGAAGCCTGAGCACCCAGGCTGGGCTTCGGGGCAGGTTGAGGCTTAGGGTTCGGGCTCGGCTTAGGGTTCGGGTTAGGTCTGAGGGACGAGGCACGTCTGATCTGGCAACACCGTCGTGGCCTCACCCCGGGCCTGACTTGAGGGCGGGACTCAGGAGGCTCCTCGGGCCCTGGGTTTGGGGCCTGCAGGGGCCAAGAGAGCGGCAATGGCCTCAAGGGAGCATGCTGTTTCCCACCACTCCGAGGGCAGGAGACTGCACCCGATGCAAGCGTGGGCTCCTGGCTGAGAGGCTGAGTCCGGAAGGCAGTCGGAGGCCGCCATGCACGGGAGGAATTGGGTGGCACGCCTCTGGGGTCCGGGTCCGGAACACGCCACCTAGGGTTAGGGTTTGGTCCTGGGAGCAAGGCAGGCCTGAAGTGCCGGTGCCCAGGGAGGCTCCGAGGAGGGCCGAGTTGAGGGCGTTGGTCGGGCGGTCCGTCGGGCTGCGGGATTTTGGTGTGGGTGTCCTCCGGTGGTGTGTGGGTCGGAAGGGGGGGCATGTAGGTGTGGGCCGCCAGGAGGGATCTCCACGGGGCCAAAGGGCACGGTTTCCACGTGGGGGGGCACCCAGAGTGCGACGCTGTGAATCGGGAGTCCCCCAAGTGCAGGGCTGCCGGGCCAGGCCCCTGGGGACGGAAGTCCGAGGAAGCAGCCTAGGGTTAGGGTTAGGCCGACGGGGCCCGGCCGGCCCGAGCTGCCCGCGCTGACGTGGCCTCTACCGAAGGCTGAGTTGAGGGCTTGGGTCTGCAGGATCGGCAGCCTCCTGGTTCCCGGTCCTGGTGGGCGCCTGACGGGGATGTGGCCCCAGGGAGGCATGCAGGGGGCTCCCGCTCTGCGGATTCAGCTCATCTCCAAGGGCGTGCTTTCCTCCTACACGGAGAGGCCATTGTGGGCTGAAGCTCAGGGCTCGCCCGTCTGGACAGTTTGGGAAGCAGGCCTCTGCGGACGGAAGCCTGAGCACCCAGGCTGGGCTTCGGGGCAGGTTGAGGCTTAGGGTTCGGGCTCGGCTTAGGGTTCGGGTTAGGTCTGAGGGACGAGGCACGTCTGATCTCGCAACACCGTCGTGGCCTCACCCCGGGCCTGACTTGAGGGCGGGACTCAGGAGGCTCCTCGGGCCCTGGGTTTGGGGCCTGCAGGGGCCAAGAGAGCGGCAATGGCCTCAAGGGAGCATGCTGTTTCCCAACACACCGAGGGCAGGAGACTGCACCCGATGCAAGCGTGGGCTCCTGGCTGAGAGGCTGAGTCCGGCCGGCAGTCGGAGGCCGCCATGCACGGGAGGAATTGGGTGGCAGGCCTCTGGGGTCCGGGTCCGGAACACGCCACCTAGGGTTAGGGTTTGGTCCTGGGAGCAGGGCAGGCCTGAAGTGCCGGTGCCCAGGGAGGCTCCGAGGAGGGCCGAGTTGAGGGCGTTGGTCGGGCGGTCCGTCGGGCTGCGGGATTTTGGTGTGGGTGTCCTCCGGAGGTGTGTGGGTCGGAAGGGGGGGCATGTAGGTGTGGGCCGCCAGGAGGGTTCTCCACGGGGCCAAAGGGCACGGTTTCCACGTGGGGGGGCACCCAGAGTCCGACGCTGTGAATCGGGAGACCCCAAGTGCAGGGCTGCCGGGCCAGGCCCCTGGGGACGGAAGTCCGAGGAAGCAGCCTAGGGTTAGGGTTAGGCCGACGGGGCCCGGCCGGCCCGAGCTGCCCGCGCTGACGTGGCCTCTACCGAAGGCTGAGTTGAGGGCTTGGGTCTGCAGGATCGGCAGCCTCCTGGTTCCCGGTCCTGGTGGGCGCCTGACGGGGATGTGGCCCCAGGGAGGCATGCAGGGGGCTCCCGCTCTGCGGATTCAGCTCATCTCCAAGGGCGTGCTTTCCTCCTACGCGGAGAGGCCATTGTGGGCTGAAGCTCAGGGCTCGCCCGTCTGGACAGTTTGGGAAGCAGGCCTCTGCGGCCGGAAGCCTGAGCACCCAGGCTGTGCTTCTTGGCAGGTTGAGGCTTAGGGTTCGGGCTCGGCTTAGGGTTAGGGTTAGGTCTGAGGGACGAGGCACGTCTGATCTGGCAACACCGTCGTGGCCTCACCCCGGGCCTGACTTGAGGGCCGGACTCAGGAGGCTCCTCGGGCCCTGGGTTTGGGGCCTGCAGGGGCCAAGAGAGCGGCAATGGCCTCAAGGGAGCATGCTGTTTCCCACCACTCCGAGGGCAGGAGACTGCACCCGATGCAAGCGTGGGCTCCTGGCTGAGAGGCTGAGTCCGGAAGGCAGTCGGAGGCCGCCATGCCCGGGAGGAATTGGGTGGCAGGCCTCTGGGGTCCGGGTCCGGAACACGCCACCTAGGGTTAGGGTTTGGTCCTGGGAGCAAGGCAGGCCTGAAGTGCCGGTGCCCAGGGAGGCTCCGAGGAGGGCCGAGTTGAGGGCGTTGGTCGGGCGGTCCGTCGGGCTGCGGGATTTTGGTGTGGGTGTCCTCCGGAGGTGTGTGGGTCGGAAGGGGGGGCATGTAGGTGTGGGCCGCCAGGAGGGATCTCCACGGGGCCAAAGGGCACGGTTTCCACGTGGGGGGGCACCCAGAGTCCGACGCTGTGAATCGGGAGTCCCCCAAGTGCAGGGCTGCCGGGCCAGGCCCCTGGGGACGGAAGTCCGAGGAAGCAGCCTAGGGTTAGGGTTAGGCCGACGGGGCCCGGCCGGCCCGAGCTGCCCGCGCTGACGTGGCCTCTACCGAAGGCTGAGTTGAGGGCTTGGGTCTGCAGGATCGGCAGCCTCCTGGTTCCCGGTCCTGGTGGGCGCCTGACGGGGATGTGGCCCCAGGGAGGCATGCAGGGGGCTCCCGCTCTGCGGATTCAGCTCATCTCCAAGGGCGTGCTTTCCTCCTACGCGGAGAGGCCATTGTGGGCTGAAGCTCAGGGCTCGCCCGTCTGGACAGTTTGGGAAGCAGGCCTCTGCGGACGGAAGCCTGAGCACCCAGGCTGGGCTTCGGGGCAGGTTGAGGCTTAGGGTTCGGGCTCGGCTTAGGGTTCGGGTTAGGTCTGAGGGACGAGGCACGTCTGATCTGGCAACACCGTCGTGGCCTCACCCCGGGCCTGACTTGAGGGCCGGACTCAGGAGGCTCCTCGGGCCCTGGGTTTGGGGCCTGCAGGGGCCAAGAGAGCGGCAATGGCCTCAAGGGAGCATGCTGTTTCCCACCACTCCGAGGGCAGGAGACTGCACCCGATGCAAGCGTGGGCTCCTGGCTGAGAGGCTGAGTCCGGCCGGCAGTCGGAGGCCGCCATGCCCGGGAGGAATTGGGTGGCAGGCCTCTGGGGTCCGGGTCCGGAACACGCCACCTAGGGTTAGGGTTTGGTCCTGGGAGCAGGGCAGGCCTGAAGTGCCGGTGCCCAGGGAGGCTCCGAGGAGGGCCGAGTTGAGGGCGTTGGTCGGGCGGTCCGTCGGGCTGCGGGATTTTGATGTGGGTGTCCTCCGGAGGTGTGTGGGTCGGAAGGGGGGGCATGTAGGTGTGGGCCGCCAGGAGGGATCTCCACGTGGCCAAAGGGCACGGTTTCCACGTGGGGGGCACCCAGAGTGCGACGCTGTGAATCGGGAGTCCCCCAAGTGCAGGGCTGCCGGGCCAGGCCCCTGGGGACGGAAGTCCGAGGAAGCAGCCTAGGGTTAGGCTTAGGCCGACGGGGCCCGGCCGGCCCGAGCTGCCCGCGCTGACGTGGCCTCTACCGAAGGCTGAGTTGAGGGCTTGGGTCTGCAGGATCGGCAGCCTCCTGGTTCCCGGTCCTGGTGGGCGCCTGACGGGGATGTGGCCCCAGGGAGGCATGCAGGGGGCTCCCGCTCTGCGGATTCAGCTCATCTCCAAGGGCGTGCTTTCCTCCTACGCGGAGAGGCCATTGTGGGCTGAAGCTCAGGGCTCGCCCGTCTGGACAGTTTGGGAAGCAGGCCTCTGCGGACGGAAGCCTGAGCACCCAGGCTGGGCTTCGGGGCAGGTTGAGGCTTAGGGTTCGGGCTCGGCTTAGGGTTCGGGTTAGGTCTGAGGGACGAGGCACGTCTGATCTCGCAACACCGTCGTGGCCTCACCCCGGGCCTGACTTGAGGGCGGGACTCAGGAGGCTCCTCGGGCCCTGGGTTTGGGGCCTGCAGGGGGCAAGAGAGTGGCAATGGCCTCAAGGGAGCATGCTGTTTCCCAACACACCGAGGGCAGGAGACTGCACCCGATGCAAGCGTGGGCTCCTGGATGAGAGGCTGAGTCCGGCCGGCAGTCGGAGGCCGCCATGCACGGGAGGAATTGGGTGGCAGGCCTCTGGGGTCCGGGTCCGGAACACGCCACCTAGGGTTAGGGTTTGGTCCTGGGAGCAGGGCAGGCCTGAAGTGCCGGTGCCCAGGGAGGCTCCGAGGAGGGCCGAGTTGAGGGCGTTGGTCGGGCGGTCCGTCGGGCTGCGGGATTTTGGTGTGGGTGTCCTCCGGAGGTGTGTGGGTCGGAAGGGGGGGCATGTAGGTGTGGGCCGCCAGGAGGGATCTCCACGGGGCCAAAGGGCACGGTTTCCACGTGGGGGGGCACCCAGTGTCCGACGCTGTGAATCGGGAGTCCCCCAAGTGCAGGGCTGCCGGGCCAGGCCCCTGGGGACGGAAGTCCGAGGAAGCAGCCTAGGGTTAGGGTTAGGCCGACGGGGCCCGGCCGGCCCGAGCTGCCCGCGCTGACGTGGCCTCTACCGAAGGCTGAGTTGAGGGCTTGGGTCTGCAGGATCGGCAGCCTCCTGGTTCCCGGTCCTGGTGGGCGCCTGACGGGGATGTGGCCCCAGGGAGGCATGCAGGGGGCTCCCGCTCTGCGGATTCAGCTCATCTCCAAGGGCGTGCTTTCCTCCTACGCGGAGAGGCCATTGTGGGCTGAAGCTCAGGGCTCGCCCGTCTGGACAGTTTGGGAAGCAGGCCTCTGCGGCCGGAAGCCTGAGCACCCAGGCTGTGCTTCTTGGCAGGTTGAGGCTTAGGGTTCGGGCTCGGCTTAGGGTTAGGGTTAGGTCTGAGGGACGAGGCACGTCTGATCTGGCAACACCGTCGTGGCCTCACCCCGGGCCTGACTTGAGGGCCGGACTCAGGAGGCTCCTCGGGCCCTGGGTTTGGGGCCGGCAGGGGCCAAGAGAGCGGCAATGGCCTCAAGGGAGCATGCTGTTTCCCACCACTCCGAGGGCAGGAGACTGCACCCGATGCAAGCGTGGGCTCCTGGCTGAGAGGCTGAGTCCGGAAGGCAGTCGGAGGCCGCCATGCCCGGGAGGAATTGGGTGGCAGGCCTCTGGGGTCCGGGTCCGGAACACGCCACCTAGGGTTAGGGTTTGGTCCTGGGAGCAAGGCAGGCCTGAAGTGCCGGTGCCCAGGGAGGCTCCGAGGAGGGCCGAGTTGAGGGCGTTGGTCGGGCGGTCCGTCGGGCTGCGGGATTTTGGTGTGGGTGTCCTCCGGAGGTGTGTGGGTCGGAAGGGGGGGCATGTAGGTGTGGGCCGCCAGGAGGGATCTCCACGTGGCCAAAGGGCACGGTTTCCACGTGGGGGGGCACCCAGAGTGCGACGCTGTGAATCGGGAGTCCCCCAAGTGCAGGGCTGCCGGGCCAGGCCCCTGGGGACGGAAGTCCGAGGAAGCAGCCTAGGGTTAGGGTTAGGCCGACGGGGCCCGGCCGGCCCGAGCTGCCCGCGCTGACGTGGCCTCTACCGAAGGCTGAGTTGAGGGCTTGGGTCTGCAGGATCGGCAGCCTCCTGGTTCCCGGTCCTGGTGGGCGCCTGACGGGGATGTGGCCCCAGGGAGGCATGCAGGGGGCTCCCGCTCTGCGGATTCAGCTCATCTCCAAGGGCGTGCTTTCCTCCTACGCGGAGAGGCCATTGTGGGCTGAAGCTCAGGGCTCGCCCGTCTGGACAGTTTGGGAAGCAGGCCTCTGCGGACGGAAGCCTGAGCACCCAGGCTGGGCTTCGGGGCAGGTTGAGGCTTAGGGTTCGGGCTCGGCTTAGGGTTCGGGTTAGGTCTGAGGGACGAGGCACGTCTGATCTCGCAACACCGTCGTGGCCTCACCCCGGGCCTGACTTGAGGGCGGGACTCAGGAGGCTCCTCGGGCCCTGGGTTTGGGGCCTGCAGGGGCCAAGAGAGCGGCAATGGCCTCAAGGGAGCATGCTGTTTCCCAACACACCGAGGGCAGGAGACTGCACCCGATGCAAGCGTGGGCTCCTGGCTGAGAGGCTGAGTCCGGCCGGCAGTCGGAGGCCGCCATGCACGGGAGGAATTGGGTGGCAGGCCTCTGGGGTCCGGGTCCGGAACACGCCACCTAGGGTTAGGGTTTGGTCCTGGGAGCAGGGCAGGCCTGAAGTGCCGGTGCCCAGGGAGGCTCCGAGGAGGGCCGAGTTGAGGGCGTTGGTCGGGCGGTCCGTCGGGCTGCGGGATTTTGGTGTGGGTGTCCTCCGGAGGTGTGTGGGTCGGAAGGGGGGGCATGTAGGTGTGGGCCGCCAGGAGGGTTCTCCACGGGGCCAAAGGGCACGGTTTCCACGTGGGGGGGCACCCAGTGTCCGACGCTGTGAATCGGGAGACCCCAAGTGCAGGGCTGCCGGGCCAGGCCCCTGGGGACGGAAGTCCGAGGAAGCAGCCTAGGGTTAGGGTTAGGCCGACGGGGCCCGGCCGGCCCGAGCTGCCCGCGCTGACGTGGCCTCTACCGAAGGCTGAGTTGAGGGCTTGGGTCTGCAGGATCGGCAGCCTCCTGGTTCCCGGTCCTGGTGGGCGCCTGACGGGGATGTGGCCCCAGGGAGGCATGCAGGGGGCTCCCGCTCTGCGGATTCAGCTCATCTCCAAGGGCGTGCTTTCCTCCTACGCGGAGAGGCCATTGTGGGCTGAAGCTCAGGGCTCGCCCGTCTGGACAGTTTGGGAAGCAGGCCTCTGCGGCCGGAAGCCTGAGCACCCAGGCTGTGCTTCTTGGCAGGTTGAGGCTTAGGGTTCGGGCTCGGCTTAGGGTTAGGGTTAGGTCTGAGGGACGAGGCACGTCTGATCTGGCAACACCGTCGTGGCCTCACCCCGGGCCTGACTTGAGGGCCGGACTCAGGAGGCTCCTCGGGCCCTGGGTTTGGGGCCGGCAGGGGCCAAGAGAGCGGCAATGGCCTCAAGGGAGCATGCTGTTTCCCACCACTCCGAGGGCAGGAGACTGCACCCGATGCAAGCGTGGGCTCCTGGCTGAGAGGCTGAGTCCGGAAGGCAGTCGGAGGCCGCCATGCACGGGAGGAATTGGGTGGCAGGCCTCTGGGGTCCGGGTCCGGAACACGCCACCTAGGGTTAGGGTTTGGTCCTGGGAGCAAGGCAGGCCTGAAGTGCCGGTGCCCAGGGAGGCTCCGAGGAGGGCCGAGTTGAGGGCGTTGGTCGGGCGGTCCGTCGGGCTGCGGGATTTTGGTGTGGGTGTCCTCCGGTGGTGTGTGGGTCGGAAGGGGGGGCATGTAGGTGTGGGCCGCCAGGAGGGATCTCCACGGGGCCAAAGGGCACGGTTTCCACGTGGGGGGGCACCCAGAGTGCGACGCTGTGAATCGGGAGTCCCCCAAGTGCAGGGCTGCCGGGCCAGGCCCCTGGGGACGGAAGTCCGAGGAAGCAGCCTAGGGTTAGGGTTAGGCCGACGGGGCCCGGCCGGCCCGAGCTGCCCGCGCTGACGTGGCCTCTACCGAAGGCTGAGTTGAGGGCTTGGGTCTGCAGGATCGGCAGCCTCCTGGTTCCCGGTCCTGGTGGGCGCCTGACGGGGATGTGGCCCCAGGGAGGCATGCAGGGGGCTCCCGCTCTGCGGATTCAGCTCATCTCCAAGGGCGTGCTTTCCTCCTACACGGAGAGGCCATTGTGGGCTGAAGCTCAGGGCTCGCCCGTCTGGACAGTTTGGGAAGCAGGCCTCTGCGGACGGAAGCCTGAGCACCCAGGCTGGGCTTCGGGGCAGGTTGAGGCTTAGGGTTCGGGCTCGGCTTAGGGTTCGGGTTAGGTCTGAGGGACGAGGCACGTCTGATCTGGCAACACCGTCGTGGCCTCACCCCGGGCCTGACTTGAGGGCGGGACTCAGGAGGCTCCTCGGGCCCTGGGTTTGGGGCCTGCAGGGGCCAAGAGAGCGGCAATGGCCTCAAGGGAGCATGCTGTTTCCCAACACACCGAGGGCAGGAGACTGCACCCGATGCAAGCGTGGGCTCCTGGCTGAGAGGCTGAGTCCGGCCGGCAGTCGGAGGCCGCCATGCACGGGAGGAATTGGGTGGCAGGCCTCTGGGGTCCGGGTCCGGAACACGCCACCTAGGGTTAGGGTTTGGTCCTGGGAGCAGGGCAGGCCTGAAGTGCCGGTGCCCAGGGAGGCTCCGAGGAGGGCCGAGTTGAGGGCGTTGGTCGGGCGGTCCGTCGGGCTGCGGGATTTTGGTGTGGGTGTCCTCCGGAGGTGTGTGGGTCGGAAGGGGGGGCATGTAGGTGTGGGCCGCCAGGAGGGTTCTCCACGGGGCCAAAGGGCACGGTTTCCACGTGGGGGGGCACCCAGAGTCCGACGCTGTGAATCGGGAGACCCCAAGTGCAGGGCTGCCGGGCCAGGCCCCTGGGGACGGAAGTCCGAGGAAGCAGCCTAGGGTTAGGGTTAGGCCGACGGGGCCCGGCCGGCCCGAGCTGCCCGCGCTGACGTGGCCTCTACCGAAGGCTGAGTTGAGGGCTTGGGTCTGCAGGATCGGCAGCCTCCTGGTTCCCGGTCCTGGTGGGCGCCTGACGGGGATGTGGCCCCAGGGAGGCATGCAGGGGGCTCCCGCTCTGCGGATTCAGCTCATCTCCAAGGGCGTGCTTTCCTCCTACGCGGAGAGGCCATTGTGGGCTGAAGCTCAGGGCTCGCCCGTCTGGACAGTTTGGGAAGCAGGCCTCTGCGGCCGGAAGCCTGAGCACCCAGGCTGTGCTTCTTGGCAGGTTGAGGCTTAGGGTTCGGGCTCGGCTTAGGGTTAGGGTTAGGTCTGAGGGACGAGGCACGTCTGATCTGGCAACACCGTCGTGGCCTCACCCCGGGCCTGACTTGAGGGCCGGACTCAGGAGGCTCCTCGGGCCCTGGGTTTGGGGCCTGCAGGGGCCAAGAGAGCGGCAATGGCCTCAAGGGAGCATGCTGTTTCCCACCACTCCGAGGGCAGGAGACTGCACCCGATGCAAGCGTGGGCTCCTGGCTGAGAGGCTGAGTCCGGAAGGCAGTCGGAGGCCGCCATGCCCGGGAGGAATTGGGTGGCAGGCCTCTGGGGTCCGGGTCCGGAACACGCCACCTAGGGTTAGGGTTTGGTCCTGGGAGCAAGGCAGGCCTGAAGTGCCGGTGCCCAGGGAGGCTCCGAGGAGGGCCGAGTTGAGGGCGTTGGTCGGGCGGTCCGTCGGGCTGCGGGATTTTGGTGTGGGTGTCCTCCGGAGGTGTGTGGGTCGGAAGGGGGGGCATGTAGGTGTGGGCCGCCAGGAGGGATCTCCACGGGGCCAAAGGGCACGGTTTCCACGTGGGGGGGCACCCAGAGTCCGACGCTGTGAATCGGGAGTCCCCCAAGTGCAGGGCTGCCGGGCCAGGCCCCTGGGGACGGAAGTCCGAGGAAGCAGCCTAGGGTTAGGGTTAGGCCGACGGGGCCCGGCCGGCCCGAGCTGCCCGCGCTGACGTGGCCTCTACCGAAGGCTGAGTTGAGGGCTTGGGTCTGCAGGATCGGCAGCCTCCTGGTTCCCGGTCCTGGTGGGCGCCTGACGGGGATGTGGCCCCAGGGAGGCATGCAGGGGGCTCCCGCTCTGCGGATTCAGCTCATCTCCAAGGGCGTGCTTTCCTCCTACGCGGAGAGGCCATTGTGGGCTGAAGCTCAGGGCTCGCCCGTCTGGACAGTTTGGGAAGCAGGCCTCTGCGGACGGAAGCCTGAGCACCCAGGCTGGGCTTCGGGGCAGGTTGAGGCTTAGGGTTCGGGCTCGGCTTAGGGTTCGGGTTAGGTCTGAGGGACGAGGCACGTCTGATCTGGCAACACCGTCGTGGCCTCACCCCGGGCCTGACTTGAGGGCCGGACTCAGGAGGCTCCTCGGGCCCTGGGTTTGGGGCCTGCAGGGGCCAAGAGAGCGGCAATGGCCTCAAGGGAGCATGCTGTTTCCCACCACTCCGAGGGCAGGAGACTGCACCCGATGCAAGCGTGGGCTCCTGGCTGAGAGGCTGAGTCCGGCCGGCAGTCGGAGGCCGCCATGCCCGGGAGGAATTGGGTGGCAGGCCTCTGGGGTCCGGGTCCGGAACACGCCACCTAGGGTTAGGGTTTGGTCCTGGGAGCAGGGCAGGCCTGAAGTGCCGGTGCCCAGGGAGGCTCCGAGGAGGGCCGAGTTGAGGGCGTTGGTCGGGCGGTCCGTCGGGCTGCGGGATTTTGATGTGGGTGTCCTCCGGAGGTGTGTGGGTCGGAAGGGGGGGCATGTAGGTGTGGGCCGCCAGGAGGGATCTCCACGTGGCCAAAGGGCACGGTTTCCACGTGGGGGGGCACCCAGAGTGCGACGCTGTGAATCGGGAGTCCCCCAAGTGCAGGGCTGCCGGGCCAGGCCCCTGGGGACGGAAGTCCGAGGAAGCAGCCTAGGGTTAGGGTTAGGCCGACGGGGCCCGGCCGGCCCGAGCTGCCCGCGCTGACGTGGCCTCTACCGAAGGCTGAGTTGAGGGCTTGGGTCTGCAGGATCGGCAGCCTCCTGGTTCCCGGTCCTGGTGGGCGCCTGACGGGGATGTGGCCCCAGGGAGGCATGCAGGGGGCTCCCGCTCTGCGGATTCAGCTCATCTCCAAGGGCGTGCTTTCCTCCTACGCGGAGAGGCCATTGTGGGCTGAAGCTCAGGGCTCGCCCGTCTGGACAGTTTGGGAAGCAGGCCTCTGCGGACGGAAGCCTGAGCACCCAGGCTGGGCTTCGGGGCAGGTTGAGGCTTAGGGTTCGGGCTCGGCTTAGGGTTCGGGTTAGGTCTGAGGGACGAGGCACGTCTGATCTCGCAACACCGTCGTGGCCTCACCCCGGGCCTGACTTGAGGGCGGGACTCAGGAGGCTCCTCGGGCCCTGGGTTTGGGGCCTGCAGGGGCCAAGAGAGCGGCAATGGCCTCAAGGGAGCATGCTGTTTCCCAACACACCGAGGGCAGGAGACTGCACCCGATGCAAGCGTGGGCTCCTGGCTGAGAGGCTGAGTCCGGCCGGCAGTCGGAGGCCGCCATGCACGGGAGGAATTGGGTGGCAGGCCTCTGGGGTCCGGGTCCGGAACACGCCACCTAGGGTTAGGGTTTGGTCCTGGGAGCAGGGCAGGCCTGAAGTGCCGGTGCCCAGGGAGGCTCCGAGGAGGGCCGAGTTGAGGGCGTTGGTCGGGCGGTCCGTCGGGCTGCGGGATTTTGGTGTGGGTGTCCTCCGGAGGTGTGTGGGTCGGAAGGGGGGGCATGTAGGTGTGGGCCGCCAGGAGGGTTCTCCACGGGGCCAAAGGGCACGGTTTCCACGTGGGGGGGCACCCAGTGTCCGACGCTGTGAATCGGGAGACCCCAAGTGCAGGGCTGCCGGGCCAGGCCCCTGGGGACGGAAGTCCGAGGAAGCAGCCTAGGGTTAGGGTTAGGCCGACGGGGCCCGGCCGGCCCGAGCTGCCCGCGCTGACGTGGCCTCTACCGAAGGCTGAGTTGAGGGCTTGGGTCTGCAGGATCGGCAGCCTCCTGGTTCCCGGTCCTGGTGGGCGCCTGACGGGGATGTGGCCCCAGGGAGGCATGCAGGGGGCTCCCGCTCTGCGGATTCAGCTCATCTCCAAGGGCGTGCTTTCCTCCTACGCGGAGAGGCCATTGTGGGCTGAAGCTCAGGGCTCGCCCGTCTGGACAGTTTGGGAAGCAGGCCTCTGCGGCCGGAAGCCTGAGCACCCAGGCTGGGCTTCGGGGCAGGTTGAGGCTTAGGGTTCGGGCTCGGCTTAGGGTTCGGGTTAGGTCTGAGGGACGAGGCACGTCTGATCTCGCAACACCGTCGTGGCCTCACCCCGGGCCTGACTTGAGGGCGGGACTCAGGAGGCTCCTCGGGCCCTGGGTTTGGGGCCTGCAGGGGCCAAGAGAGCGGCAATGGCCTCAAGGGAGCATGCTGTTTCCCAACACACCGAGGGCAGGAGACTGCACCCGATGCAAGCGTGGGCTCCTGGCTGAGAGGCTGAGTCCGGCCGGCAGTCGGAGGCCGCCATGCACGGGAGGAATTGGGTGGCAGGCCTCTGGGGTCCGGGTCCGGAACACGCCACCTAGGGTTAGGGTTTGGTCCTGGGAGCAGGGCAGGCCTGAAGTGCCGGTGCCCAGGGAGGCTCCGAGGAGGGCCGAGTTGAGGGCGTTGGTCGGGCGGTCCGTCGGGCTGCGGGATTTTGGTGTGGGTGTCCTCCGGAGGTGTGTGGGTCGGAAGGGGGGGCATGTAGGTGTGGGCCGCCAGGAGGGTTCTCCACGGGGCCAAAGGGCACGGTTTCCACGTGGGGGGGCACCCAGAGTCCGACGCTGTGAATCGGGAGACCCCAAGTGCAGGGCTGCCGGGCCAGGCCCCTGGGGACGGAAGTCCGAGGAAGCAGCCTAGGGTTAGGGTTAGGCCGACGGGGCCCGGCCGGCCCGAGCTGCCCGCGCTGACGTGGCCTCTACCGAAGGCTGAGTTGAGGGCTTGGGTCTGCAGGATCGGCAGCCTCCTGGTTCCCGGTCCTGGTGGGCGCCTGGCGGGGATGTGGCCCCAGGGAGGCATGCAGGGGGCTCCCGCTCTGCGGATTCAGCTCATCTCCAAGGGCGTGCTTTCCTCCTACGCGGAGAGGCCATTGTGGGCTGAAGCTCAGGGCTCGCCCGTCTGGACAGTTTGGGAAGCAGGCCTCTGCGGCCGGAAGCCTGAGCACCCAGGCTGTGCTTCTTGGCAGGTTGAGGCTTAGGGTTCGGGCTCGGCTTAGGGTTAGGGTTAGGTCTGAGGGACGAGGCACGTCTGATCTGGCAACACCGTCGTGGCCTCACCCCGGGCCTGACTTGAGGGCCGGACTCAGGAGGCTCCTCGGGCCCTGGGTTTGGGGCCTGCAGGGGCCAAGAGAGCGGCAATGGCCTCAAGGGAGCATGCTGTTTCCCACCACTCCGAGGGCAGGAGACTGCACCCGATGCAAGCGTGGGCTCCTGGCTGAGAGGCTGAGTCCGGAAGGCAGTCGGAGGGCGCCATGCCCGGGAGGAATTGGGTGGCAGGCCTCTGGGGTCCGGGTCCGGAACACGCCACCTAGGGTTAGGGTTTGGTCCTGGGAGCAAGGCAGGCCTGAAGTGCCGGTGCCCAGGGAGGCTCCGAGGAGGGCCGAGTTGAGGGCGTTGGTCGGGCGGTCCGTCGGGCTGCGGGATTTTGGTGTGGGTGTCCTCCGGAGGTGTGTGGGTCGGAAGGGGGGGCATGTAGGTGTGGGCCGCCAGGAGGGATCTCCACGGGGCCAAAGGGCACGGTTTCCACGTGGGGGGGCACCCAGAGTCCGACGCTGTGAATCGGGAGTCCCCCAAGTGCAGGGCTGCCGGGCCAGGCCCCTGGGGACGGAAGTCCGAGGAAGCAGCCTAGGGTTAGGGTTAGGCCGACGGGGCCCGGCCGGCCCGAGCTGCCCGCGCTGACGTGGCCTCTACCGAAGGCTGAGTTGAGGGCTTGGGTCTGCAGGATCGGCAGCCTCCTGGTTCCCGGTCCTGGTGGGCGCCTGACGGGGATGTGGCCCCAGGGAGGCATGCAGGGGGCTCCCGCTCTGCGGATTCAGCTCATCTCCAAGGGCGTGCTTTCCTCCTACGCGGAGAGGCCATTGTGGGCTGAAGCTCAGGGCTCGCCCGTCTGGACAGTTTGGGAAGCAGGCCTCTGCGGCCGGAAGCCTGAGCACCCAGGCTGGGCTTCTTGGCAGGTTGAGGCTTAGGGTTCGGGCTCGGCTTAGGGTTCGGGTTAGGTCTGAGGGACGAGGCACGTCTGATCTGGCAACACCGTCGTGGCCTCACCCCGGGCCTGACTTGAGGGCCGGACTCAGGAGGCTCCTCGGGCCCTGGGTTTGGGGCCTGCAGGGGCCAAGAGAGCGGCAATGGCCTCAAGGGAGCATGCTGTTTCCCACCACTCCGAGGGCAGGAGACTGCACCCGATGCAAGCGTGGGCTCCTGGCTGAGAGGCTCAGTCCGGCCGGCAGTCGGAGGCCGCCATGCCCGGGAGGAATTGGGT
Source organism: Martes martes (assembly GCF_963455335.1). Taxonomy (NCBI): domain Eukaryota; kingdom Metazoa; phylum Chordata; class Mammalia; order Carnivora; family Mustelidae; genus Martes; species Martes martes. The sequence continues at coordinate 31,274 of NW_027666676.1, forward strand.
GGCAGGCCTCTGGGGTCCGGGTCCGGAACACGCCACCTAGGGTTAGGGTTTGGTCCTGGGAGCAGGGCAGGCCTGAAGTGCCGGTGCCCAGGGAGGCTCCGAGAAGGGCCGAGTTGAGGGCGTTGGTCGGGCGGTCCGTCGGGCTGCGGGATTTTGGTGTGGGTGTCCTCCGGAGGTGTGTGGGTCGGAAGGGGGGGCATGTAGGTGTGGGCCGCCAGGAGGGATCTCCACGTGGCCAAAGGGCACGGTTTCCACGTGGGGGGGCACCCAGAGTGCGACGCTGTGAATCGGGAGTCCCCCAAGTGCAGGGCTGCCGGGCCAGGCCCCTGGGGACGGAAGTCCGAGGAAGCAGCCTAGGGTTAGGGTTAGGCCGACGGGGCCCGGCCGGCCCGAGCTGCCCGCGCTGACGTGGCCTCTACCGAAGGCTGAGTTGAGGGCTTGGGTCTGCAGGATCGGCAGCCTCCTGGTTCCCGGTCCTGGTGGGCGCCTGACGGGGATGTGGCCCCAGGGAGGCATGCAGGGGGCTCCCGCTCTGCGGATTCAGCTCATCTCCAAGGGCGTGCTTTCCTCCTACGCGGAGAGGCCATTGTGGGCTGAAGCTCAGGGCTCGCCCGTCTGGACAGTTTGGGAAGCAGGCCTCTGCGGCCGGAAGCCTGAGCACCCAGGCTGTGCTTCTTGGCAGGTTGAGGCTTAGGGTTCGGGCTCGGCTTAGGGTTAGGGTTAGGTCTGAGGGACGAGGCACGTCTGATCTGGCAACACCGTCGTGGCCTCACCCCGGGCCTGACTTGAGGGCCGGACTCAGGAGGCTCCTCGGGCCCTGGGTTTGGGGCCTGCAGGGGCCAAGAGAGCGGCAATGGCCTCAAGGGAGCATGCTGTTTCCCACCACTCCGAGGGCAGGAGACTGCACCCGATGCAAGCGTGGGCTCCTGGCTGAGAGGCTGAGTCCGGCCGGCAGTCGGAGGCCGCCATGCCCGGGAGGAATTGGGTGGCAGGCCTCTGGGGTCCGGGTCCGGAACACGCCACCTAGGGTTAGGGTTTGGTCCTGGGAGCAGGGCAGGCCTGAAGTGCCGGTGCCCAGGGAGGCTCCGAGGAGGGCCGAGTTGAGGGCGTTGGTCGGGCGGTCCGTCGGGCTGCGGGATTTTGGTGTGGGTGTCCTCCGGAGGTGTGTGGGTCGGAAGGGGGGGCATGTAGGTGTGGGCCGCCAGGAGGGATCTCCACGGGGCCAAAGGGCACGGTTTCCACGTGGGGGGGCACCCAGAGTCCGACGCTGTGAATCGGGAGTCCCCCAAGTGCAGGGCTGCCGGGCCAGGCCCCTGGGGACGGAAGTCCGAGGAAGCAGCCTAGGGTTAGGGTTAGGCCGACGGGGCCCGGCCGGCCCGAGCTGCCCGCGCTGACGTGGCCTCTACCGAAGGCTGAGTTGAGGGCTTGGGTCTGCAGGATCGGCAGCCTCCTGGTTCCCGGTCCTGGTGGGCGCCTGACGGGGATGTGGCCCCAGGGAGGCATGCAGGGGGCTCCCGCTCTGCGGATTCAGCTCATCTCCAAGGGCGTGCTTTCCTCCTACGCGGAGAGGCCATTGTGGGCTGAAGCTCAGGGCTCGCCCGTCTGGACAGTTTGGGAAGCAGGCCTCTGCGGCCGGAAGCCTGAGCACCCAGGCTGGGCTTCGGGGCAGGTTGAGGCTTAGGGTTCGGGCTCGGCTTAGGGTTCGGGTTAGGTCTGAGGGACGAGGCCCGTCTGATCTGGCAACACCGTCGTGGCCTCACCCCGGGCCTGACTTGAGGGCGGGACTCAGGAGGCTCCTCGGGCCCTGGGTTTGGGGCCTGCAGGGGCCAAGAGAGCGGCAATGGCCTCAAGGGAGCATGCTGTTTCCCACCACTCCGAGGGCAGGAGACTGCACCCGATGCAAGCGTGGGCTCCTGGCTGAGAGGCTGAGTCCGGAAGGCAGTCGGAGGCCGCCATGCACGGGAGGAATTGGGTGGCAGGCCTCTGGGGTCCGGGTCCGGAACACGCCACCTAGGGTTAGGGTTTGGTCCTGGGAGCAGGGCAGGCCTGAAGTGCCGGTGCCCAGGGAGGCTCCGAGGAGGGCCGAGTTGAGGGCGTTGGTCGGGCGGTCCGTCGGGCTGCGGGATTTTGGTGTGGGTGTCCTCCGGAGGTGTGTGGGTCGGAAGGGGGGGCATGTAGGTGTGGGCCGCCAGGAGGGATCTCCACGTGGCCAAAGGGCACGGTTTCCACGTGGGGGGGCACCCAGAGTGCGACGCTGTGAATCGGGAGTCCCCCAAGTGCAGGGCTGCCGGGCCAGGCCCCTGGGGACGGAAGTCCGAGGAAGCAGCCTAGGGTTAGGGTTAGGCCGACGGGGCCCGGCCGGCCCGAGCTGCCCGCGCTGACGTGGCCTCTACCGAAGGCTGAGTTGAGGGCTTGGGTCTGCAGGATCGGCAGCCTCCTGGTTCCCGGTCCTGGTGGGCGCCTGACGGGGATGTGGCCCCAGGGAGGCATGCAGGGGGCTCCCGCTCTGCGGATTCAGCTCATCTCCAAGGGCGTGCTTTCCTCCTACGCGGAGAGGCCATTGTGGGCTGAAGCTCAGGGCTCGCCCGTCTGGACAGTTTGGGAAGCAGGCCTCTGCGGCCGGAAGCCTGAGCACCCAGGCTGGGCTTCGGGGCAGGTTGAGGCTTAGGGTTCGGGCTTGGCTTAGGGTTCGGGTTAGGTCTGAGGGACGAGGCACGTCTGATCTGGCAACACCGTCGTGGCCTCACCCCGGGCCTGACTTGAGGGCCGGACTCAGGAGGCTCCTCGGGCCCTGGGTTTGGGGCCTGCAGGGGCCAAGAGAGCGGCAATGGCCTCAAGGGAGCATGCTGTTTCCCACCACTCCGAGGGCAGGAGACTGCACCCGATGCAAGCGTGGGCTCCTGGCTGAGAGGCTGAGTCCGGCCGGCAGTCGGAGGCCGCCATGCCCGGGAGGAATTGGGTGGCAGGCCTCTGGGGTCCGGGTCCGGAACACGCCACCTAGGGTTAGGGTTTGGTCCTGGGAGCAGGGCAGGCCTGAAGTGCCGGTGCCCAGGGAGGCTCCGAGGAGGGCCGAGTTGAGGGCGTTGGTCGGGCGGTCCGTCGGGCTGCGGGATTTTGGTGTGGGTGTCCTCCGGAGGTGTGTGGGTCGGAAGGGGGGGCATGTAGGTGTGGGCCGCCAGGAGGGATCTCCACGGGGCCAAAGGGCACGGTTTCCACGTGGGGGGGCACCCAGAGTGCGACGCTGTGAATCGGGAGTCCCCCAAGTGCAGGGCTGCCGGGCCAGGCCCCTGGGGACGGAAGTCCGAGGAAGCAGCCTAGGGTTAGGGTTAGGCCGACGGGGCCCGGCCGGCCCGAGCTGCCCGCGCTGACGTGGCCTCTACCGAAGGCTGAGTTGAGGGCTTGGGTCTGCAGGATCGGCAGCCTCCTGGTTCCCGGTCCTGGTGGGCGCCTGACGGGGATGTGGCCCCAGGGAGGCATGCAGGGGGCTCCCGCTCTGCGGATTCAGCTCATCTCCAAGGGCGTGCTTTCCTCCTACGCGGAGAGGCCATTGTGGGCTGAAGCTCAGGGCTCGCCCGTCTGGACAGTTTGGGAAGCAGGCCTCTGCGGCCGGAAGCCTGAGCACCCAGGCTGTGCTTCTTGGCAGGTTGAGGCTTAGGGTTCGGGCTCGGCTTAGGGTTAGGGTTAGGTCTGAGGGACGAGGCACGTCTGATCTGGCAACACCGTCGTGGCCTCACCCCGGGCCTGACTTGAGGGCCGGACTCAGGAGGCTCCTCGGGCCCTGGGTTTGGGGCCGGCAGGGGCCAAGAGAGCGGCAATGGCCTCAAGGGAGCATGCTGTTTCCCACCACTCCGAGGGCAGGAGACTGCACCCGATGCAAGCGTGGGCTCCTGGCTGAGAGGCTGAGTCCGGAAGGCAGTCGGAGGCCGCCATGCACGGGAGGAATTGGGTGGCAGGCCTCTGGGGTCCGGGTCCGGAACACGCCACCTAGGGTTAGGGTTTGGTCCTGGGAGCAAGGCAGGCCTGAAGTGCCGGTGCCCAGGGAGGCTCCGAGGAGGGCCGAGTTGAGGGCGTTGGTCGGGCGGTCCGTCGGGCTGCGGGATTTTGGTGTGGGTGTCCTCCGGTGGTGTGTGGGTCGGAAGGGGGGGCATGTAGGTGTGGGCCGCCAGGAGGGATCTCCACGGGGCCAAAGGGCACGGTTTCCACGTGGGGGGGCACCCAGAGTGCGACGCTGTGAATCGGGAGTCCCCCAAGTGCAGGGCTGCCGGGCCAGGCCCCTGGGGACGGAAGTCCGAGGAAGCAGCCTAGGGTTAGGGTTAGGCCGACGGGGCCCGGCCGGCCCGAGCTGCCCGCGCTGACGTGGCCTCTACCGAAGGCTGAGTTGAGGGCTTGGGTCTGCAGGATCGGCAGCCTCCTGGTTCCCGGTCCTGGTGGGCGCCTGACGGGGATGTGGCCCCAGGGAGGCATGCAGGGGGCTCCCGCTCTGCGGATTCAGCTCATCTCCAAGGGCGTGCTTTCCTCCTACACGGAGAGGCCATTGTGGGCTGAAGCTCAGGGCTCGCCCGTCTGGACAGTTTGGGAAGCAGGCCTCTGCGGACGGAAGCCTGAGCACCCAGGCTGGGCTTCGGGGCAGGTTGAGGCTTAGGGTTCGGGCTCGGCTTAGGGTTCGGGTTAGGTCTGAGGGACGAGGCACGTCTGATCTCGCAACACCGTCGTGGCCTCACCCCGGGCCTGACTTGAGGGCGGGACTCAGGAGGCTCCTCGGGCCCTGGGTTTGGGGCCTGCAGGGGCCAAGAGAGCGGCAATGGCCTCAAGGGAGCATGCTGTTTCCCAACACACCGAGGGCAGGAGACTGCACCCGATGCAAGCGTGGGCTCCTGGCTGAGAGGCTGAGTCCGGCCGGCAGTCGGAGGCCGCCATGCACGGGAGGAATTGGGTGGCAGGCCTCTGGGGTCCGGGTCCGGAACACGCCACCTAGGGTTAGGGTTTGGTCCTGGGAGCAGGGCAGGCCTGAAGTGCCGGTGCCCAGGGAGGCTCCGAGGAGGGCCGAGTTGAGGGCGTTGGTCGGGCGGTCCGTCGGGCTGCGGGATTTTGGTGTGGGTGTCCTCCGGAGGTGTGTGGGTCGGAAGGGGGGGCATGTAGGTGTGGGCCGCCAGGAGGGTTCTCCACGGGGCCAAAGGGCACGGTTTCCACGTGGGGGGGCACCCAGAGTCCGACGCTGTGAATCGGGAGACCCCAAGTGCAGGGCTGCCGGGCCAGGCCCCTGGGGACGGAAGTCCGAGGAAGCAGCCTAGGGTTAGGGTTAGGCCGACGGGGCCCGGCCGGCCCGAGCTGCCCGCGCTGACGTGGCCTCTACCGAAGGCTGAGTTGAGGGCTTGGGTCTGCAGGATCGGCAGCCTCCTGGTTCCCGGTCCTGGTGGGCGCCTGACGGGGATGTGGCCCCAGGGAGGCATGCAGGGGGCTCCCGCTCTGCGGATTCAGCTCATCTCCAAGGGCGTGCTTTCCTCCTACGCGGAGAGGCCATTGTGGGCTGAAGCTCAGGGCTCGCCCGTCTGGACAGTTTGGGAAGCAGGCCTCTGCGGCCGGAAGCCTGAGCACCCAGGCTGTGCTTCTTGGCAGGTTGAGGCTTAGGGTTCGGGCTCGGCTTAGGGTTAGGGTTAGGTCTGAGGGACGAGGCACGTCTGATCTGGCAACACCGTCGTGGCCTCACCCCGGGCCTGACTTGAGGGCCGGACTCAGGAGGCTCCTCGGGCCCTGGGTTTGGGGCCTGCAGGGGCCAAGAGAGCGGCAATGGCCTCAAGGGAGCATGCTGTTTCCCACCACTCCGAGGGCAGGAGACTGCACCCGATGCAAGCGTGGGCTCCTGGCTGAGAGGCTGAGTCCGGAAGGCAGTCGGAGGCCGCCATGCCCGGGAGGAATTGGGTGGCAGGCCTCTGGGGTCCGGGTCCGGAACACGCCACCTAGGGTTAGGGTTTGGTCCTGGGAGCAAGGCAGGCCTGAAGTGCCGGTGCCCAGGGAGGCTCCGAGGAGGGCCGAGTTGAGGGCGTTGGTCGGGCGGTCCGTCGGGCTGCGGGATTTTGGTGTGGGTGTCCTCCGGAGGTGTGTGGGTCGGAAGGGGGGGCATGTAGGTGTGGGCCGCCAGGAGGGATCTCCACGGGGCCAAAGGGCACGGTTTCCACGTGGGGGGGCACCCAGAGTCCGACGCTGTGAATCGGGAGTCCCCCAAGTGCAGGGCTGCCGGGCCAGGCCCCTGGGGACGGAAGTCCGAGGAAGCAGCCTAGGGTTAGGGTTAGGCCGACGGGGCCCGGCCGGCCCGAGCTGCCCGCGCTGACGTGGCCTCTACCGAAGGCTGAGTTGAGGGCTTGGGTCTGCAGGATCGGCAGCCTCCTGGTTCCCGGTCCTGGTGGGCGCCTGACGGGGATGTGGCCCCAGGGAGGCATGCAGGGGGCTCCCGCTCTGCGGATTCAGCTCATCTCCAAGGGCGTGCTTTCCTCCTACGCGGAGAGGCCATTGTGGGCTGAAGCTCAGGGCTCGCCCGTCTGGACAGTTTGGGAAGCAGGCCTCTGCGGCCGGAAGCCTGAGCACCCAGGCTGGGCTTCGGGGCAGGTTGAGGCTTAGGGTTCGGGCTCGGCTTAGGGTTCGGGTTAGGTCTGAGGGACGAGGCACGTCTGATCTGGCAACACCGTCGTGGCCTCACCCCGGGCCTGACTTGAGGGCCGGACTCAGGAGGCTCCTCGGGCCCTGGGTTTGGGGCCTGCAGGGGCCAAGAGAGCGGCAATGGCCTCAAGGGAGCATGCTGTTTCCCACCACTCCGAGGGCAGGAGACTGCACCCGATGCAAGCGTGGGCTCCTGGCTGAGAGGCTGAGTCCGGCCGGCAGTCGGAGGCCACCATGCCCGGGAGGAATTGGGTGGCAGGCCTCTGGGGTCCGGGTCCGGAACACGCCACCTAGGGTTAGGGTTTGGTCCTGGGAGCAGGGCAGGCCTGAAGTGCCGGTGCCCAGGGAGGCTCCGAGGAGGGCCGAGTTGAGGGCGTTGGTCGGGCGGTCCGTCGGGCTGCGGGATTTTGATGTGGGTGTCCTCCGGAGGTGTGTGGGTCGGAAGGGGGGGCATGTAGGTGTGGGCCGCCAGGAGGGATCTCCACGTGGCCAAAGGGCACGGTTTCCACGTGGGGGGGCACCCAGAGTGCGACGCTGTGAATCGGGAGTCCCCCAAGTGCAGGGCTGCCGGGCCAGGCCCCTGGGGACGGAAGTCCGAGGAAGCAGCCTAGGGTTAGGGTTAGGCCGACGGGGCCCGGCCGGCCCGAGCTGCCCGCGCTGACGTGGCCTCTACCGAAGGCTGAGTTGAGGGCTTGGGTCTGCAGGATCGGCAGCCTCCTGGTTCCCGGTCCTGGTGGGCGCCTGACGGGGATGTGGCCCCAGGGAGGCATGCAGGGGGCTCCCGCTCTGCGGATTCAGCTCATCTCCAAGGGCGTGCTTTCCTCCTACGCGGAGAGGCCATTGTGGGCTGAAGCTCAGGGCTCGCCCGTCTGGACAGTTTGGGAAGCAGGCCTCTGCGGACGGAAGCCTGAGCACCCAGGCTGGGCTTCGGGGCAGGTTGAGGCTTAGGGTTCGGGCTCGGCTTAGGGTTCGGGTTAGGTCTGAGGGACGAGGCACGTCTGATCTCGCAACACCGTCGTGGCCTCACCCCGGGCCTGACTTGAGGGCGGGACTCAGGAGGCTCCTCGGGCCCTGGGTTTGGGGCCTGCAGGGGGCAAGAGAGTGGCAATGGCCTCAAGGGAGCATGCTGTTTCCCAACACACCGAGGGCAGGAGACTGCACCCGATGCAAGCGTGGGCTCCTGGCTGAGAGGCTGAGTCCGGCCGGCAGTCGGAGGCCGCCATGCACGGGAGGAATTGGGTGGCAGGCCTCTGGGGTCCGGGTCCGGAACACGCCACCTAGGGTTAGGGTTTGGTCCTGGGAGCAGGGCAGGCCTGAAGTGCCGGTGCCCAGGGAGGCTCCGAGGAGGGCCGAGTTGAGGGCGTTGGTCGGGCGGTCCGTCGGGCTGCGGGATTTTGGTGTGGGTGTCCTCCGGAGGTGTGTGGGTCGGAAGGGGGGGCATGTAGGTGTGGGCCGCCAGGAGGGTTCTCCACGGGGCCAAAGGGCACGGTTTCCACGTGGGGGGGCACCCAGAGTCCGACGCTGTGAATCGGGAGTCCCCCAAGTGCAGGGCTGCCGGGCCAGGCCCCTGGGGACGGAAGTCCGAGGAAGCAGCCTAGGGTTAGGGTTAGGCCGACGGGGCCCGGCCGGCCCGAGCTGCCCGCGCTGACGTGGCCTCTACCGAAGGCTGAGTTGAGGGCTTGGGTCTGCAGGATCGGCAGCCTCCTGGTTCCCGGTCCTGGTGGGCGCCTGACGGGGATGTGGCCCCAGGGAGGCATGCAGGGGGCTCCCGCTCTGCGGATTCAGCTCATCTCCAAGGGCGTGCTTTCCTCCTACGCGGAGAGGCCATTGTGGGCTGAAGCTCAGGGCTCGCCCGTCTGGACAGTTTGGGAAGCAGGCCTCTGCGGCCGGAAGCCTGAGCACCCAGGCTGTGCTTCTTGGCAGGTTGAGGCTTAGGGTTCGGGCTCGGCTTAGGGTTAGGGTTAGGTCTGAGGGACGAGGCACGTCTGATCTGGCAACACCGTCGTGGCCTCACCCCGGGCCTGACTTGAGGGCCGGACTCAGGAGGCTCCTCGGGCCCTGGGTTTTGGGCCGGCAGGGGCCAAGAGAGCGGCAATGGCCTCAAGGGAGCATGCTGTTACCCACCACTCCGAGGGCAGGAGACTGCACCCGATGCAAGCGTGGGCTCCTGGCTGAGAGGCTGAGTCCGGAAGGCAGTCGGAGGCCGCCATGCACGGGAGGAATTGGGTGGCAGGCCTCTGGGGTCCGGGTCCGGAACACGCCACCTAGGGTTAGGGTTTGGTCCTGGGAGCAAGGCAGGCCTGAAGTGCCGGTGCCCAGGGAGGCTCCGAGGAGGGCCGAGTTGAGGGCGTTGGTCGGGCGGTCCGTCGGGCTGCGGGATTTTGGTGTGGGTGTCCTCCGGAGGTGTGTGGGTCGGAAGGGGGGGCATGTAGGTGTGGGCCGCCAGGAGGGATCTCCACGTGGCCAAAGGGCACGGTTTCCACGTGGGGGGGCACCCAGAGTGCGACGCTGTGAATCGGGAGTCCCCCAAGTGCAGGGCTGCCGGGCCAGGCCCCTGGGGACGGAAGTCCGAGGAAGCAGCCTAGGGTTAGGGTTAGGCCGACGGGGCCCGGCCGGCCCGAGCTGCCCGCGCTGACGTGGCCTCTACCGAAGGCTGAGTTGAGGGCTTGGGTCTGCAGGATCGGCAGCCTCCTGGTTCCCGGTCCTGGTGGGCGCCTGACGGGGATGTGGCCCCAGGGAGGCATGCAGGGGGCTCCCGCTCTGCGGATTCAGCTCATCTCCAAGGGCGTGCTTTCCTCCTACGCGGAGAGGCCATTGTGGGCTGAAGCTCAGGGCTCGCCCGTCTGGACAGTTTGGGAAGCAGGCCTCTGCGGCCGGAAGCCTGAGCACCCAGGCTGGGCTTCGGGGCAGGTTGAGGCTTAGGGTTCGGGCTCGGCTTAGGGTTCGGGTTAGGTCTGAGGGACGAGGCATGTCTGATCTCGCAACACCGTCGTGGCCTCACCCCGGGCCTGACTTGAGGGCGGGACTCAGGAGGCTCCTCGGGCCCTGGGTTTGGGGCCTGCAGGGGCCAAGAGAGCGGCAATGGCCTCAAGGGAGCATGCTGTTTCCCAACACACCGAGGGCAGGAGACTGCACCCGATGCAAGCGTGGGCTCCTGGCTGAGAGGCTGAGTCCGGCCGGCAGTCGGAGGCCGCCATGCACGGGAGGAATTGGGTGGCAGGCCTCTGGGGTCCGGGTCCGGAACACGCCACCTAGGGTTAGGGTTTGGTCCTGGGAGCAGGGCAGGCCTGAAGTGCCGGTGCCCAGGGAGGCTCCGAGGAGGGCCGAGTTGAGGGCGTTGGTCGGGCGGTCCGTCGGGCTGCGGGATTTTGGTGTGGGTGTCCTCCGGAGGTGTGTGGGTCGGAAGGGGGGGCATGTAGGTGTGGGCCGCCAGGAGGGTTCTCCACGGGGCCAAAGGGCACGGTTTCCACGTGGGGGGGCACCCAGTGTCCGACGCTGTGAATCGGGAGACCCCAAGTGCAGGGCTGCCGGGCCAGGCCCCTGGGGACGGAAGTCCGAGGAAGCAGCCTAGGGTTAGGGTTAGGCCGACGGGGCCCGGCCGGCCCGAGCTGCCCGCGCTGACGTGGCCTCTACCGAAGGCTGAGTTGAGGGCTTGGGTCTGCAGGATCGGCAGCCTCCTGGTTCCCGGTCCTGGTGGGCGCCTGACGGGGATGTGGCCCCAGGGAGGCATGCAGGGGGCTCCCGCTCTGCGGATTCAGCTCATCTCCAAGGGCGTGCTTTCCTCCTACGCGGAGAGGCCATTGTGGGCTGAAGCTCAGGGCTCGCCCGTCTGGACAGTTTGGGAAGCAGGCCTCTGCGGCCGGAAGCCTGAGCACCCAGGCTGGGCTTCGGGGCAGGTTGAGGCTTAGGGTTCGGGCTCGGCTTAGGGTTCGGGTTAGGTCTGAGGGACGAGGCACGTCTGATCTCGCAACACCGTCGTGGCCTCACCCCGGGCCTGACTTGAGGGCGGGACTCAGGAGGCTCCTCGGGCCCTGGGTTTGGGGCCTGCAGGGGCCAAGAGAGCGGCAATGGCCTCAAGGGAGCATGCTGTTTCCCAACACACCGAGGGCAGGAGACTGCACCCGATGCAAGCGTGGGCTCCTGGCTGAGAGGCTGAGTCCGGCCGGCAGTCGGAGGCCGCCATGCACGGGAGGAATTGGGTGGCAGGCCTCTGGGGTCCGGGTCCGGAACACGCCACCTAGGGTTAGGGTTTGGTCCTGGGAGCAGGGCAGGCCTGAAGTGCCGGTGCCCAGGGAGGCTCCGAGGAGGGCCGAGTTGAGGGCGTTGGTCGGGCGGTCCGTCGGGCTGCGGGATTTTGGTGTGGGTGTCCTCCGGAGGTGTGTGGGTCGGAAGGGGGGGCATGTAGGTGTGGGCCGCCAGGAGGGTTCTCCACGGGGCCAAAGGGCACGGTTTCCACGTGGGGGGGCACCCAGAGTCCGACGCTGTGAATCGGGAGACCCCAAGTGCAGGGCTGCCGGGCCAGGCCCCTGGGGACGGAAGTCCGAGGAAGCAGCCTAGGGTTAGGGTTAGGCCGACGGGGCCCGGCCGGCCCGAGCTGCCCGCGCTGACGTGGCCTCTACCGAAGGCTGAGTTGAGGGCTTGGGTCTGCAGGATCGGCAGCCTCCTGGTTCCCGGTCCTGGTGGGCGCCTGGCGGGGATGTGGCCCCAGGGAGGCATGCAGGGGGCTCCCGCTCTGCGGATTCAGCTCATCTCCAAGGGCGTGCTTTCCTCCTACGCGGAGAGGCCATTGTGGGCTGAAGCTCAGGGCTCGCCCGTCTGGACAGTTTGGGAAGCAGGCCTCTGCGGCCGGAAGCCTGAGCACCCAGGCTGTGCTTCTTGGCAGGTTGAGGCTTAGGGTTCGGGCTCGGCTTAGGGTTAGGGTTAGGTCTGAGGGACGAGGCACGTCTGATCTGGCAACACCGTCGTGGCCTCACCCCGGGCCTGACTTGAGGGCCGGACTCAGGAGGCTCCTCGGGCCCTGGGTTTGGGGCCTGCAGGGGCCAAGAGAGCGGCAATGGCCTCAAGGGAGCATGCTGTTTCCCACCACTCCGAGGGCAGGAGACTGCACCCGATGCAAGCGTGGGCTCCTGGCTGAGAGGCTGAGTCCGGAAGGCAGTCGGAGGGCGCCATGCCCGGGAGGAATTGGGTGGCAGGCCTCTGGGGTCCGGGTCCGGAACACGCCACCTAGGGTTAGGGTTTGGTCCTGGGAGCAAGGCAGGCCTGAAGTGCCGGTGCCCAGGGAGGCTCCGAGGAGGGCCGAGTTGAGGGCGTTGGTCGGGCGGTCCGTCGGGCTGCGGGATTTTGGTGTGGGTGTCCTCCGGAGGTGTGTGGGTCGGAAGGGGGGGCATGTAGGTGTGGGCCGCCAGGAGGGATCTCCACGGGGCCAAAGGGCACGGTTTCCACGTGGGGGGGCACCCAGAGTCCGACGCTGTGAATCGGGAGTCCCCCAAGTGCAGGGCTGCCGGGCCAGGCCCCTGGGGACGGAAGTCCGAGGAAGCAGCCTAGGGTTAGGGTTAGGCCGACGGGGCCCGGCCGGCCCGAGCTGCCCGCGCTGACGTGGCCTCTACCGAAGGCTGAGTTGAGGGCTTGGGTCTGCAGGATCGGCAGCCTCCTGGTTCCCGGTCCTGGTGGGCGCCTGACGGGGATGTGGCCCCAGGGAGGCATGCAGGGGGCTCCCGCTCTGCGGATTCAGCTCATCTCCAAGGGCGTGCTTTCCTCCTACGCGGAGAGGCCATTGTGGGCTGAAGCTCAGGGCTCGCCCGTCTGGACAGTTTGGGAAGCAGGCCTCTGCGGCCGGAAGCCTGAGCACCCAGGCTGGGCTTCGGGGCAGGTTGAGGCTTAGGGTTCGGGCTCGGCTTAGGGTTCGGGTTAGGTCTGAGGGACGAGGCACGTCTGATCTGGCAACACCGTCGTGGCCTCACCCCGGGCCTGACTTGAGGGCCGGACTCAGGAGGCTCCTCGGGCCCTGGGTTTGGGGCCTGCAGGGGCCAAGAGAGCGGCAATGGCCTCAAGGGAGCATGCTGTTTCCCACCACTCCGAGGGCAGGAGACTGCACCCGATGCAAGCGTGGGCTCCTGGCTGAGAGGCTCAGTCCGGCCGGCAGTCGGAGGCCGCCATGCCCGGGAGGAATTGGGTGGCAGGCCTCTGGGGTCCGGGTCCGGAACACGCCACCTAGGGTTAGGGTTTGGTCCTGGGAGCAGGGCAGGCCTGAAGTGCCGGTGCCCAGGGAGGCTCCGAGGAGGGCCGAGTTGAGGGCGTTGGTCGGGCGGTCCGTCGGGCTGCGGGATTTTGGTGTGGGTGTCCTCCGGAGGTGTGTGGGTCGGAAGGGGGGGCATGTAGGTGTGGGCCGCCAGGAGGGATCTCCACGGGGCCAAAGGGCACGGTTTCCACGTGGGGGGGCACCCAGAGTCCGACGCTGTGAATCGGGAGTCCCCCAAGTGCAGGGCTGCCGGGCCAGGCCCCTGGGGACGGAAGTCCGAGGAAGCAGCCTAGGGTTAGGGTTAGGCCGACGGGGCCCGGCCGGCCCGAGCTGCCCGCGCTGACGTGGCCTCTACCGAAGGCTGAGTTGAGGGCTTGGGTCTGCAGGATCGGCAGCCTCCTGGTTCCCGGTCCTGGTGGGCGCCTGACGGGGATGTGGCCCCAGGGAGGCATGCAGGGGGCTCCCGCTCTGCGGATTCAGCTCATCTCCAAGGGCGTGCTTTCCTCCTACGCGGAGAGGCCATTGTGGGCTGAAGCTCAGGGCTCGCCCGTCTGGACAGTTTGGGAAGCAGGCCTCTGCGGCCGGAAGCCTGAGCACCCAGGCTGGGCTTCGGGGCAGGTTGAGGCTTAGGGTTCGGGCTCGGCTTAGGGTTCGGGTTAGGTCTGAGGGACGAGGCCCGTCTGATCTGGCAACACCGTCGTGGCCTCACCCCGGGCCTGACTTGAGGGCGGGACTCAGGAGGCTCCTCGGGCCCTGGGTTTGGGGCCTGCAGGGGCCAAGAGAGCGGCAATGGCCTCAAGGGAGCATGCTGTTTCCCACCACTCCGAGGGCAGGAGACTGCACCCGATGCAAGCGTGGGCTCCTGGCTGAGAGGCTGAGTCCGGAAGGCAGTCGGAGGCCGCCATGCACGGGAGGAATTGGGTGGCAGGCCTCTGGGGTCCGGGTCCGGAACACGCCACCTAGGGTTAGGGTTTGGTCCTGGGAGCAGGGCAGGCCTGAAGTGCCGGTGCCCAGGGAGGCTCCGAGGAGGGCCGAGTTGAGGGCGTTGGTCGGGCGGTCCGTCGGGCTGCGGGATTTTGGTGTGGGTGTCCTCCGGAGGTGTGTGGGTCGGAAGGGGGGGCATGTAGGTGTGGGCCGCCAGGAGGGATCTCCACGTGGCCAAAGGGCACGGTTTCCACGTGGGGGGGCACCCAGAGTGCGACGCTGTGAATCGGGAGTCCCCCAAGTGCAGGGCTGCCGGGCCAGGCCCCTGGGGACGGAAGTCCGAGGAAGCAGCCTAGGGTTAGGGTTAGGCCGACGGGGCCCGGCCGGCCCGAGCTGCCCGCGCTGACGTGGCCTCTACCGAAGGCTGAGTTGAGGGCTTGGGTCTGCAGGATCGGCAGCCTCCTGGTTCCCGGTCCTGGTGGGCGCCTGACGGGGATGTGGCCCCAGGGAGGCATGCAGGGGGCTCCCGCTCTGCGGATTCAGCTCATCTCCAAGGGCGTGCTTTCCTCCTACGCGGAGAGGCCATTGTGGGCTGAAGCTCAGGGCTCGCCCGTCTGGACAGTTTGGGAAGCAGGCCTCTGCGGCCGGAAGCCTGAGCACCCAGGCTGTGCTTCTTGGCAGGTTGAGGCTTAGGGTTCGGGCTCGGCTTAGGGTTAGGGTTAGGTCTGAGGGACGAGGCACGTCTGATCTGGCAACACCGTCGTGGCCTCACCCCGGGCCTGACTTGAGGGCCGGACTCAGGAGGCTCCTCGGGCCCTGGGTTTGGGGCCGGCAGGGGCCAAGAGAGCGGCAATGGCCTCAAGGGAGCATGCTGTTTCCCACCACTCCGAGGGCAGGAGACTGCACCCGATGCAAGCGTGGGCTCCTGGCTGAGAGGCTGAGTCCGGAAGGCAGTCGGAGGCCGCCATGCACGGGAGGAATTGGGTGGCAGGCCTCTGGGGTCCGGGTCCGGAACACGCCACCTAGGGTTAGGGTTTGGTCCTGGGAGCAAGGCAGGCCTGAAGTGCCGGTGCCCAGGGAGGCTCCGAGGAGGGCCGAGTTGAGGGCGTTGGTCGGGCGGTCCGTCGGGCTGCGGGATTTTGGTGTGGGTGTCCTCCGGTGGTGTGTGGGTCGGAAGGGGGGGCATGTAGGTGTGGGCCGCCAGGAGGGATCTCCACGGGGCCAAAGGGCACGGTTTCCACGTGGGGGGGCACCCAGAGTGCGACGCTGTGAATCGGGAGTCCCCCAAGTGCAGGGCTGCCGGGCCAGGCCCCTGGGGACGGAAGTCCGAGGAAGCAGCCTAGGGTTAGGGTTAGGCCGACGGGGCCCGGCCGGCCCGAGCTGCCCGCGCTGACGTGGCCTCTACCGAAGGCTGAGTTGAGGGCTTGGGTCTGCAGGATCGGCAGCCTCCTGGTTCCCGGTCCTGGTGGGCGCCTGACGGGGATGTGGCCCCAGGGAGGCATGCAGGGGGCTCCCGCTCTGCGGATTCAGCTCATCTCCAAGGGCGTGCTTTCCTCCTACACGGAGAGGCCATTGTGGGCTGAAGCTCAGGGCTCGCCCGTCTGGACAGTTTGGGAAGCAGGCCTCTGCGGACGGAAGCCTGAGCACCCAGGCTGGGCTTCGGGGCAGGTTGAGGCTTAGGGTTCGGGCTCGGCTTAGGGTTCGGGTTAGGTCTGAGGGACGAGGCACGTCTGATCTCGCAACACCGTCGTGGCCTCACCCCGGGCCTGACTTGAGGGCGGGACTCAGGAGGCTCCTCGGGCCCTGGGTTTGGGGCCTGCAGGGGCCAAGAGAGCGGCAATGGCCTCAAGGGAGCATGCTGTTTCCCAACACACCGAGGGCAGGAGACTGCACCCGATGCAAGCGTGGGCTCCTGGCTGAGAGGCTGAGTCCGGCCGGCAGTCGGAGGCCGCCATGCACGGGAGGAATTGGGTGGCAGGCCTCTGGGGTCCGGGTCCGGAACACGCCACCTAGGGTTAGGGTTTGGTCCTGGGAGCAGGGCAGGCCTGAAGTGCCGGTGCCCAGGGAGGCTCCGAGGAGGGCCGAGTTGAGGGCGTTGGTCGGGCGGTCCGTCGGGCTGCGGGATTTTGGTGTGGGTGTCCTCCGGAGGTGTGTGGGTCGGAAGGGGGGGCATGTAGGTGTGGGCCGCCAGGAGGGTTCTCCACGGGGCCAAAGGGCACGGTTTCCACGTGGGGGGGCACCCAGAGTCCGACGCTGTGAATCGGGAGACCCCAAGTGCAGGGCTGCCGGGCCAGGCCCCTGGGGACGGAAGTCCGAGGAAGCAGCCTAGGGTTAGGGTTAGGCCGACGGGGCCCGGCCGGCCCGAGCTGCCCGCGCTGACGTGGCCTCTACCGAAGGCTGAGTTGAGGGCTTGGGTCTGCAGGATCGGCAGCCTCCTGGTTCCCGGTCCTGGTGGGCGCCTGACGGGGATGTGGCCCCAGGGAGGCATGCAGGGGGCTCCCGCTCTGCGGATTCAGCTCATCTCCAAGGGCGTGCTTTCCTCCTACGCGGAGAGGCCATTGTGGGCTGAAGCTCAGGGCTCGCCCGTCTGGACAGTTTGGGAAGCAGGCCTCTGCGGCCGGAAGCCTGAGCACCCAGGCTGTGCTTCTTGGCAGGTTGAGGCTTAGGGTTCGGGCTCGGCTTAGGGTTAGGGTTAGGTCTGAGGGACGAGGCACGTCTGATCTGGCAACACCGTCGTGGCCTCACCCCGGGCCTGACTTGAGGGCCGGACTCAGGAGGCTCCTCGGGCCCTGGGTTTGGGGCCTGCAGGGGCCAAGAGAGCGGCAATGGCCTCAAGGGAGCATGCTGTTTCCCACCACTCCGAGGGCAGGAGACTGCACCCGATGCAAGCGTGGGCTCCTGGCTGAGAGGCTGAGTCCGGAAGGCAGTCGGAGGCCGCCATGCCCGGGAGGAATTGGGTGGCAGGCCTCTGGGGTCCGGGTCCGGAACACGCCACCTAGGGTTAGGGTTTGGTCCTGGGAGCAAGGCAGGCCTGAAGTGCCGGTGCCCAGGGAGGCTCCGAGGAGGGCCGAGTTGAGGGCGTTGGTCGGGCGGTCCGTCGGGCTGCGGGATTTTGGTGTGGGTGTCCTCCGGAGGTGTGTGGGTCGGAAGGGGGGGCATGTAGGTGTGGGCCGCCAGGAGGGATCTCCACGGGGCCAAAGGGCACGGTTTCCACGTGGGGGGGCACCCAGAGTCCGACGCTGTGAATCGGGAGTCCCCCAAGTGCAGGGCTGCCGGGCCAGGCCCCTGGGGACGGAAGTCCGAGGAAGCAGCCTAGGGTTAGGGTTAGGCCGACGGGGCCCGGCCGGCCCGAGCTGCCCGCGCTGACGTGGCCTCTACCGAAGGCTGAGTTGAGGGCTTGGGTCTGCAGGATCGGCAGCCTCCTGGTTCCCGGTCCTGGTGGGCGCCTGACGGGGATGTGGCCCCAGGGAGGCATGCAGGGGGCTCCCGCTCTGCGGATTCAGCTCATCTCCAAGGGCGTGCTTTCCTCCTACGCGGAGAGGCCATTGTGGGCTGAAGCTCAGGGCTCGCCCGTCTGGACAGTTTGGGAAGCAGGCCTCTGCGGCCGGAAGCCTGAGCACCCAGGCTGGGCTTCGGGGCAGGTTGAGGCTTAGGGTTCGGGCTCGGCTTAGGGTTCGGGTTAGGTCTGAGGGACGAGGCACGTCTGATCTGGCAACACCGTCGTGGCCTCACCCCGGGCCTGACTTGAGGGCCGGACTCAGGAGGCTCCTCGGGCCCTGGGTTTGGGGCCTGCAGGGGCCAAGAGAGCGGCAATGGCCTCAAGGGAGCATGCTGTTTCCCACCACTCCGAGGGCAGGAGACTGCACCCGATGCAAGCGTGGGCTCCTGGCTGAGAGGCTGAGTCCGGCCGGCAGTCGGAGGCCACCATGCCCGGGAGGAATTGGGTGGCAGGCCTCTGGGGTCCGGGTCCGGAACACGCCACCTAGGGTTAGGGTTTGGTCCTGGGAGCAGGGCAGGCCTGAAGTGCCGGTGCCCAGGGAGGCTCCGAGGAGGGCCGAGTTGAGGGCGTTGGTCGGGCGGTCCGTCGGGCTGCGGGATTTTGATGTGGGTGTCCTCCGGAGGTGTGTGGGTCGGAAGGGGGGGCATGTAGGTGTGGGCCGCCAGGAGGGATCTCCACGTGGCCAAAGGGCACGGTTTCCACGTGGGGGGGCACCCAGAGTGCGACGCTGTGAATCGGGAGTCCCCCAAGTGCAGGGCTGCCGGGCCAGGCCCCTGGGGACGGAAGTCCGAGGAAGCAGCCTAGGGTTAGGGTTAGGCCGACGGGGCCCGGCCGGCCCGAGCTGCCCGCGCTGACGTGGCCTCTACCGAAGGCTGAGTTGAGGGCTTGGGTCTGCAGGATCGGCAGCCTCCTGGTTCCCGGTCCTGGTGGGCGCCTGACGGGGATGTGGCCCCAGGGAGGCATGCAGGGGGCTCCCGCTCTGCGGATTCAGCTCATCTCCAAGGGCGTGCTTTCCTCCTACGCGGAGAGGCCATTGTGGGCTGAAGCTCAGGGCTCGCCCGTCTGGACAGTTTGGGAAGCAGGCCTCTGCGGACGGAAGCCTGAGCACCCAGGCTGGGCTTCGGGGCAGGTTGAGGCTTAGGGTTCGGGCTCGGCTTAGGGTTCGGGTTAGGTCTGAGGGACGAGGCACGTCTGATCTCGCAACACCGTCGTGGCCTCACCCCGGGCCTGACTTGAGGGCGGGACTCAGGAGGCTCCTCGGGCCCTGGGTTTGGGGCCTGCAGGGGGCAAGAGAGTGGCAATGGCCTCAAGGGAGCATGCTGTTTCCCAACACACCGAGGGCAGGAGACTGCACCCGATGCAAGCGTGGGCTCCTGGCTGAGAGGCTGAGTCCGGCCGGCAGTCGGAGGCCGCCATGCACGGGAGGAATTGGGTGGCAGGCCTCTGGGGTCCGGGTCCGGAACACGCCACCTAGGGTTAGGGTTTGGTCCTGGGAGCAGGGCAGGCCTGAAGTGCCGGTGCCCAGGGAGGCTCCGAGGAGGGCCGAGTTGAGGGCGTTGGTCGGGCGGTCCGTCGGGCTGCGGGATTTTGGTGTGGGTGTCCTCCGGAGGTGTGTGGGTCGGAAGGGGGGGCATGTAGGTGTGGGCCGCCAGGAGGGTTCTCCACGGGGCCAAAGGGCACGGTTTCCACGTGGGGGGGCACCCAGAGTCCGACGCTGTGAATCGGGAGTCCCCCAAGTGCAGGGCTGCCGGGCCAGGCCCCTGGGGACGGAAGTCCGAGGAAGCAGCCTAGGGTTAGGGTTAGGCCGACGGGGCCCGGCCGGCCCGAGCTGCCCGCGCTGACGTGGCCTCTACCGAAGGCTGAGTTGAGGGCTTGGGTCTGCAGGATCGGCAGCCTCCTGGTTCCCGGTCCTGGTGGGCGCCTGACGGGGATGTGGCCCCAGGGAGGCATGCAGGGGGCTCCCGCTCTGCGGATTCAGCTCATCTCCAAGGGCGTGCTTTCCTCCTACGCGGAGAGGCCATTGTGGGCTGAAGCTCAGGGCTCGCCCGTCTGGACAGTTTGGGAAGCAGGCCTCTGCGGCCGGAAGCCTGAGCACCCAGGCT
Source organism: Martes martes (assembly GCF_963455335.1). NCBI lineage: Eukaryota > Metazoa > Chordata > Mammalia > Carnivora > Mustelidae > Martes > Martes martes. The sequence continues at coordinate 50,691 of NW_027666676.1, forward strand.
GTGCTTCTTGGCAGGTTGAGGCTTAGGGTTCGGGCTCGGCTTAGGGTTAGGGTTAGGTCTGAGGGACGAGGCACGTCTGATCTGGCAACACCGTCGTGGCCTCACCCCGGGCCTGACTTGAGGGCCGGACTCAGGAGGCTCCTCGGGCCCTGGGTTTTGGGCCGGCAGGGGCCAAGAGAGCGGCAATGGCCTCAAGGGAGCATGCTGTTTCCCACCACTCCGAGGGCAGGAGACTGCACCCGATGCAAGCGTGGGCTCCTGGCTGAGAGGCTGAGTCCGGAAGGCAGTCGGAGGCCGCCATGCACGGGAGGAATTGGGTGGCAGGCCTCTGGGGTCCGGGTCCGGAACACGCCACCTAGGGTTAGGGTTTGGTCCTGGGAGCAAGGCAGGCCTGAAGTGCCGGTGCCCAGGGAGGCTCCGAGGAGGGCCGAGTTGAGGGCGTTGGTCGGGCGGTCCGTCGGGCTGCGGGATTTTGGTGTGGGTGTCCTCCGGAGGTGTGTGGGTCGGAAGGGGGGGCATGTAGGTGTGGGCCGCCAGGAGGGATCTCCACGGGGCCAAAGGGCACGGTTTCCACGTGGGGGGGCACCCAGAGTGCGACGCTGTGAATCGGGAGTCCCCCAAGTGCAGGGCTGCCGGGCCAGGCCCCTGGGGACGGAAGTCCGAGGAAGCAGCCTAGGGTTAGGGTTAGGCCGACGGGGCCCGGCCGGCCCGAGCTGCCCGCGCTGACGTGGCCTCTACCGAAGGCTGAGTTGAGGGCTTGGGTCTGCAGGATCGGCAGCCTCCTGGTTCCCGGTCCTGGTGGGCGCCTGACGGGGATGTGGCCCCAGGGAGGCATGCAGGGGGCTCCCGCTCTGCGGATTCAGCTCATCTCCAAGGGCGTGCTTTCCTCCTACGCGGAGAGGCCATTGTGGGCTGAAGCTCAGGGCTCGCCCGTCTGGACAGTTTGGGAAGCAGGCCTCTGCGGCCGGAAGCCTGAGCACCCAGGCTGGGCTTCGGGGCAGGTTGAGGCTTAGGGTTCGGGCTCGGCTTAGGGTTCGGGTTAGGTCTGAGGGACGAGGCATGTCTGATCTCGCAACACCGTCGTGGCCTCACCCCGGGCCTGACTTGAGGGCGGGACTCAGGAGGCTCCTCGGGCCCTGGGTTTGGGGCCTGCAGGGGCCAAGAGAGCGGCAATGGCCTCAAGGGAGCATGCTGTTTCCCAACACACCGAGGGCAGGAGACTGCACCCGATGCAAGCGTGGGCTCCTGGCTGAGAGGCTGAGTCCGGCCGGCAGTCGGAGGCCGCCATGCACGGGAGGAATTGGGTGGCAGGCCTCTGGGGTCCGGGTCCGGAACACGCCACCTAGGGTTAGGGTTTGGTCCTGGGAGCAGGGCAGGCCTGAAGTGCCGGTGCCCAGGGAGGCTCCGAGGAGGGCCGAGTTGAGGGCGTTGGTCGGGCGGTCCGTCGGGCTGCGGGATTTTGGTGTGGGTGTCCTCCGGAGGTGTGTGGGTCGGAAGGGGGGGCATGTAGGTGTGGGCCGCCAGGAGGGTTCTCCACGGGGCCAAAGGGCACGGTTTCCACGTGGGGGGGCACCCAGTGTCCGACGCTGTGAATCGGGAGACCCCAAGTGCAGGGCTGCCGGGCCAGGCCCCTGGGGACGGAAGTCCGAGGAAGCAGCCTAGGGTTAGGGTTAGGCCGACGGGGCCCGGCCGGCCCGAGCTGCCCGCGCTGACGTGGCCTCTACCGAAGGCTGAGTTGAGGGCTTGGGTCTGCAGGATCGGCAGCCTCCTGGTTCCCGGTCCTGGTGGGCGCCTGACGGGGATGTGGCCCCAGGGAGGCATGCAGGGGGCTCCCGCTCTGCGGATTCAGCTCATCTCCAAGGGCGTGCTTTCCTCCTACGCGGAGAGGCCATTGTGGGCTGAAGCTCAGGGCTCGCCCGTCTGGACAGTTTGGGAAGCAGGCCTCTGCGGCCGGAAGCCTGAGCACCCAGGCTGTGCTTCTTGGCAGGTTGAGGCTTAGGGTTCGGGCTCGGCTTAGGGTTCGGGTTAGGTCTGAGGGACGAGGCACGTCTGATCTGGCAACACCGTCGTGGCCTCACCCCGGGCCTGACTTGAGGGCCGGACTCAGGAGGCTCCTCGGGCCCTGGGTTTGGGGCCTGCAGGGGCCAAGAGAGCGGCAATGGCCTCAAGGGAGCATGCTGTTTCCCACCACTCCGAGGGCAGGAGACTGCACCCGATGCAAGCGTGGGCTCCTGGCTGAGAGGCTGAGTCCGGCCGGCAGTCGGAGGCCGCCATGCACGGGAGGAATTGGGTGGCAGGCCTCTGGGGTCCGGGTCCGGAACACGCCACCTAGGGTTAGGGTTTGGTCCTGGGAGCAGGGCAGGCCTGAAGTGCCGGTGCCCAGGGAGGCTCCGAGGAGGGCCGAGTTGAGGGCGTTGGTCGGGCGGTCCGTCGGGCTGCGGGATTTTGGTGTGGGTGTCCTCCGGAGGTGTGTGGGTCGGAAGGGGGGGCATGTAGGTGTGGGCCGCCAGGAGGGTTCTCCACGGGGCCAAAGGGCACGGTTTCCACGTGGGGGGGCACCCAGAGTCCGACGCTGTGAATCGGGAGACCCCAAGTGCAGGGCTGCCGGGCCAGGCCCCTGGGGACGGAAGTCCGAGGAAGCAGCCTAGGGTTAGGGTTAGGCCGACGGGGCCCGGCCGGCCCGAGCTGCCCGCGCTGACGTGGCCTCTACCGAAGGCTGAGTTGAGGGCTTGGGTCTGCAGGATCGGCAGCCTCCTGGTTCCCGGTCCTGGTGGGCGCCTGACGGGGATGTGGCCCCAGGGAGGCATGCAGGGGGCTCCCGCTCTGCGGATTCAGCTCATCTCCAAGGGCGTGCTTTCCTCCTACGCGGAGAGGCCATTGTGGGCTGAAGCTCAGGGCTCGCCCGTCTGGACAGTTTGGGAAGCAGGCCTCTGCGGCCGGAAGCCTGAGCACCCAGGCTGTGCTTCTTGGCAGGTTGAGGCTTAGGGTTCGGGCTCGGCTTAGGGTTAGGGTTAGGTCTGAGGGACGAGGCACGTCTGATCTGGCAACACCGTCGTGGCCTCACCCCGGGCCTGACTTGAGGGCCGGACTCAGGAGGCTCCTCGGGCCCTGGGTTTGGGGCCTGCAGGGGCCAAGAGAGCGGCAATGGCCTCAAGGGAGCATGCTGTTTCCCACCACTCCGAGGGCAGGAGACTGCACCCGATGCAAGCGTGGGCTCCTGGCTGAGAGGCTGAGTCCGGAAGGCAGTCGGAGGCCGCCATGCCCGGGAGGAATTGGGTGGCAGGCCTCTGGGGTCCGGGTCCGGAACACGCCACCTAGGGTTAGGGTTTGGTCCTGGGAGCAAGGCAGGCCTGAAGTGCCGGTGCCCAGGGAGGCTCCGAGGAGGGCCGAGTTGAGGGCGTTGGTCGGGCGGTCCGTCGGGCTGCGGGATTTTGGTGTGGGTGTCCTCCGGAGGTGTGTGGGTCGGAAGGGGGGGCATGTAAGTGTGGGCCGCCAGGAGGGATCTCCACGGGGCCAAAGGGCACGGTTTCCACGTGGGGGGGCACCCAGAGTCCGACGCTGTGAATCGGGAGTCCCCCAAGTGCAGGGCTGCCGGGCCAGGCCCCTGGGGACGGAAGTCCGAGGAAGCAGCCTAGGGTTAGGGTTAGGCCGACGGGGCCCGGCCGGCCCGAGCTGCCCGCGCTGACGTGGCCTCTACCGAAGGCTGAGTTGAGGGCTTGGGTCTGCAGGATCGGCAGCCTCCTGGTTCCCGGTCCTGGTGGGCGCCTGACGGGGATGTGGCCCCAGGGAGGCATGCAGGGGGCTCCCGCTCTGCGGATTCAGCTCATCTCCAAGGGCGTGCTTTCCTCCTACGCGGAGAGGCCATTGTGGGCTGAAGCTCAGGGCTCGCCCGTCTGGACAGTTTGGGAAGCAGGCCTCTGCGGCCGGAAGCCTGAGCACCCAGGCTGGGCTTCGGGGCAGGTTGAGGCTTAGGGTTCGGGCTCGGCTTAGGGTTCGGGTTAGGTCTGAGGGACGAGGCACGTCTGATCTGGCAACACCGTCGTGGCCTCACCCCGGGCCTGACTTGAGGGCCGGACTCAGGAGGCTCCTCGGGCCCTGGGTTTGGGGCCTGCAGGGGCCAAGAGAGCGGCAATGGCCTCAAGGGAGCATGCTGTTTCCCACCACTCCGAGGGCAGGAGACTGCACCCGATGCAAGCGTGGGCTCCTGGCTGAGAGGCTGAGTCCGGCCGGCAGTCGGAGGCCGCCATGCCCGGGAGGAATTGGGTGGCAGGCCTCTGGGGTCCGGGTCCGGAACACGCCACCTAGGGTTAGGGTTTGGTCCTGGGAGCAGGGCAGGCCTGAAGTGCCGGTGCCCAGGGAGGCTCCGAGGAGGGCCGAGTTGAGGGCGTTGGTCGGGCGGTCCGTCGGGCTGCGGGATTTTGGTGTGGGTGTCCTCCGGAGGTGTGTGGGTCGGAAGGGGGGGCATGTAGGTGTGGGCCGCCAGGAGGGATCTCCACGTGGCCAAAGGGCACGGTTTCCACGTGGGGGGGCACCCAGAGTGCGACGCTGTGAATCGGGAGTCCCCCAAGTGCAGGGCTGCCGGGCCAGGCCCCTGGGGACGGAAGTCCGAGGAAGCAGCCTAGGGTTAGGGTTAGGCCGACGGGGCCCGGCCGGCCCGAGCTGCCCGCGCTGACGTGGCCTCTACCGAAGGCTGAGTTGAGGGCTTGGGTCTGCAGGATCGGCAGCCTCCTGGTTCCCGGTCCTGGTGGGCGCCTGACGGGGATGTGGCCCCAGGGAGGCATGCAGGGGGCTCCCGCTCTGCGGATTCAGCTCATCTCCAAGGGCGTGCTTTCCTCCTACGCGGAGAGGCCATTGTGGGCTGAAGCTCAGGGCTCGCCCGTCTGGACAGTTTGGGAAGCAGGCCTCTGCGGCCGGAAGCCTGAGCACCCAGGCTGGGCTTCGGGGCAGGTTGAGGCTTAGGGTTCGGGCTCGGCTTAGGGTTCGGGTTAGGTCTGAGGGACGAGGCACGTCTGATCTCGCAACACCGTCGTGGCCTCACCCCGGGCCTGACTTGAGGGCGGGACTCAGGAGGCTCCTCGGGCCCTGGGTTTGGGGCCTGCAGGGGCCAAGAGAGCGGCAATGGCCTCAAGGGAGCATGCTGTTTCCCAACACACCGAGGGCAGGAGACTGCACCCGATGCAAGCGTGGGCTCCTGGCTGAGAGGCTGAGTCCGGCCGGCAGTCGGAGGCCGCCATGCACGGGAGGAATTGGGTGGCAGGCCTCTGGGGTCCGGGTCCGGAACACGCCACCTAGGGTTAGGGTTTGGTCCTGGGAGCAGGGCAGGCCTGAAGTGCCGGTGCCCAGGGAGGCTCCGAGGAGGGCCGAGTTGAGGGCGTTGGTCGGGCGGTCCGTCGGGCTGCGGGATTTTGGTGTGGGTGTCCTCCGGAGGTGTGTGGGTCGGAAGGGGGGGCATGTAGGTGTGGGCCGCCAGGAGGGTTCTCCACGGGCCCAAAGGGCACGGTTTCCACGTGGGGGGGCACCCAGAGTCCGACGCTGTGAATCGGGAGTCCCCCAAGTGCAGGGCTGCCGGGCCAGGCCCCTGGGGACGGAAGTCCGAGGAAGCAGCCTAGGGTTAGGGTTAGGCCGACGGGGCCCGGCCGGCCCGAGCTGCCCGCGCTGACGTGGCCTCTACCGAAGGCTGAGTTGAGGGCTTGGGTCTGCAGGATCGGCAGCCTCCTGGTTCCCGGTCCTGGTGGGCGCCTGACGGGGATGTGGCCCCAGGGAGGCATGCAGGGGGCTCCCGCTCTGCGGATTCAGCTCATCTCCAAGGGCGTGCTTTCCTCCTACGCGGAGAGGCCATTGTGGGCTGAAGCTCAGGGCTCGCCCGTCTGGACAGTTTGGGAAGCAGGCCTCTGCGGCCGGAAGCCTGAGCACCCAGGCTGTGCTTCTTGGCAGGTTGAGGCTTAGGGTTCGGGCTCGGCTTAGGGTTAGGGTTAGGTCTGAGGGACGAGGCACGTCTGATCTGGCAACACCGTCGTGGCCTCACCCCGGGCCTGACTTGAGGGCCGGACTCAGGAGGCTCCTCGGGCCCTGGGTTTGGGGCCTGCAGGGGCCAAGAGAGCGGCAATGGCCTCAAGGGAGCATGCTGTTTCCCACCACTCCGAGGGCAGGAGACTGCACCCGATGCAAGCGTGGGCTCCTGGCTGAGAGGCTGAGTCCGGAAGGCAGTCGGAGGCCGCCATGCACGGGAGGAATTGGGTGGCAGGCCTCTGGGGTCCGGGTCCGGAACACGCCACCTAGGGTTAGGGTTTGGTCCTGGGAGCAAGGCAGGCCTGAAGTGCCGGTGCCCAGGGAGGCTCCGAGGAGGGCCGAGTTGAGGGCGTTGGTCGGGCGGTCCGTCGGGCTGCGGGATTTTGGTGTGGGTGTCCTCCGGAGGTGTGTGGGTCGGAAGGGGGGGCATGTAGGTGTGGGCCGCCAGGAGGGATCTCCACGTGGCCAAAGGGCACGGTTTCCACGTGGGGGGGCACCCAGAGTGCGACGCTGTGAATCGGGAGTCCCCCAAGTGCAGGGCTGCCGGGCCAGGCCCCTGGGGACGGAAGTCCGAGGAAGCAGCCTAGGGTTAGGGTTAGGCCGACGGGGCCCGGCCGGCCCGAGCTGCCCGCGCTGACGTGGCCTCTACCGAAGGCTGAGTTGAGGGCTTGGGTCTGCAGGATCGGCAGCCTCCTGGTTCCCGGTCCTGGTGGGCGCCTGACGGGGATGTGGCCCCAGGGAGGCATGCAGGGGGCTCCCGCTCTGCGGATTCAGCTCATCTCCAAGGGCGTGCTTTCCTCCTACGCGGAGAGGCCATTGTGGGCTGAAGCTCAGGGCTCGCCCGTCTGGACAGTTTGGGAAGCAGGCCTCTGCGGCCGGAAGCCTGAGCACCCAGGCTGGGCTTCGGGGCAGGTTGAGGCTTAGGGTTCGGGCTCGGCTTAGGGTTCGGGTTAGGTCTGAGGGACGAGGCCCGTCTGATCTGGCAACACCGTCGTGGCCTCACCCCGGGCCTGACTTGAGGGCGGGACTCAGGAGGCTCCTCGGGCCCTGGGTTTGGGGCCTGCAGGGGCCAAGAGAGCGGCAATGGCCTCAAGGGAGCATGCTGTTTCCCACCACTCCGAGGGCAGGAGACTGCACCCGATGCAAGCGTGGGCTCCTGGCTGAGAGGCTGAGTCCGGCCGGCAGTCGGAGGCCGCCATGCCCGGGAGGAATTGGGTGGCAGGCCTCTGGGGTCCGGGTCCGGAACACGCCACCTAGGGTTAGGGTTTGGTCCTGGGAGCAGGGCAGGCCTGAAGTGCCGGTGCCCAGGGAGGCTCCGAGGAGGGCCGAGTTGAGGGCGTTGGTCGGGCGGTCCGTCGGGCTGCGGGATTTTGGTGTGGGTGTCCTCCGGAGGTGTGTGGGTCGGAAGGGGGGGCATGTAGGTGTGGGCCGCCAGGAGGGATCTCCACGTGGCCAAAGGGCACGGTTTCCACGTGGGGGGGCACCCAGAGTGCGACGCTGTGAATCGGGAGTCCCCCAAGTGCAGGGCTGCCGGGCCAGGCCCCTGGGGACGGAAGTCCGAGGAAGCAGCCTAGGGTTAGGGTTAGGCCGACGGGGCCCGGCCGGCCCGAGCTGCCCGCGCTGACGTGGCCTCTACCGAAGGCTGAGTTGAGGGCTTGGGTCTGCAGGATCGGCAGCCTCCTGGTTCCCGGTCCTGGTGGGCGCCTGACGGGGATGTGGCCCCAGGGAGGCATGCAGGGGGCTCCCGCTCTGCGGATTCAGCTCATCTCCAAGGGCGTGCTTTCCTCCTACGCGGAGAGGCCATTGTGGGCTGAAGCTCAGGGCTCGCCCGTCTGGACAGTTTGGGAAGCAGGCCTCTGCGGACGGAAGCCTGAGCACCCAGGCTGGGCTTCGGGGCAGGTTGAGGCTTAGGGTTCGGGCTCGGCTTAGGGTTCGGGTTAGGTCTGAGGGACGAGGCACGTCTGATCTCGCAACACCGTCGTGGCCTCACCCCGGGCCTGACTTGAGGGCGGGACTCAGGAGGCTCCTCGGGCCCTGGGTTTGGGGCCTGCAGGGGCCAAGAGAGCGGCAATGGCCTCAAGGGAACATGCTGTTTCCCAACACACCGAGGGCAGGAGACTGCACCCGATGCAAGCGTGGGCTCCTGGCTGAGAGGCTGAGTCCGGCCGGCAGTCGGAGGCCGCCATGCACGGGAGGAATTGGGTGGCAGGCCTCTGGGGTCCGGGTCCGGAACACGCCACCTAGGGTTAGGGTTTGGTCCTGGGAGCAGGGCAGGCCTGAAGTGCCGGTGCCCAGGGAGGCTCCGAGGAGGGCCGAGTTGAGGGCGTTGGTCGGGCGGTCCGTCGGGCTGCGGGATTTTGGTGTGGGTGTCCTCCGGAGGTGTGTGGGTCGGAAGGGGGGGCATGTAGGTGTGGGCCGCCAGGAGGGTTCTCGACGGGGCCAAAGGGCACGGTTTCCACGTGGGGGGGCACCCAGAGTCCGACGCTGTGAATCGGGAGACCCCAAGTGCAGGGCTGCCGGGCCAGGCCCCTGGGGACGGAAGTCCGAGGAAGCAGCCTAGGGTTAGGGTTAGGCCGACGGGGCCCGGCCGGCCCGAGCTGCCCGCGCTGACGTGGCCTCTACCGAATGCTGAGTTGAGGGCTTGGGTCTGCAGGATCGGCAGCCTCCTGGTTCCCGGTCCTGGTGGGCGCCTGACGGGGATGTGGCCCCAGGGAGGCATGCAGGGGGCTCCCGCTCTGCGGATTCAGCTCATCTCCAAGGGCGTGCTTTCCTCCTACGCGGAGAGGCCATTGTGGGCTGAAGCTCAGGGCTCGCCCGTCTGGACAGTTTGGGAAGCAGGCCTCTGCGGCCGGAAGCCTGAGCACCCAGGCTGTGCTTCTTGGCAGGTTGAGGCTTAGGGTTCGGGCTCGGCTTAGGGTTAGGGTTAGGTCTGAGGGACGAGGCACGTCTGATCTGGCAACACCGTCGTGGCCTCACCCCGGGCCTGACTTGAGGGCCGGACTCAGGAGGCTCCTCGGGCCCTGGGTTTGGGGCCTGCAGGGGCCAAGAGAGCGGCAATGGCCTCAAGGGAGCATGCTGTTTCCCACCACTCCGAGGGCAGGAGACTGCACCCGATGCAAGCGTGGGCTCCTGGCTGAGAGGCTGAGTCCGGAAGGCAGTCGGAGGCCGCCATGCCCGGGAGGAATTGGGTGGCAGGCCTCTGGGGTCCGGGTCCGGAACACGCCACCTAGGGTTAGGGTTTGGTCCTGGGAGCAAGGCAGGCCTGAAGTGCCGGTGCCCAGGGAGGCTCCGAGGAGGGCCGAGTTGAGGGCGTTGGTCGGGCGGTCCGTCGGGCTGCGGGATTTTGGTGTGGGTGTCCTCCGGAGGTGTGTGGGTCGGAAGGGGGGATATGTAGGTGTGGGCCGCCAGGAGGGATCTCCACGGGGCCAAAGGGCATGGTTTCCACGTGGGGGGGCACCCAGTGTCCGACGCTGTGAATCGGGAGTCCCCCAAGTGCAGGGCTGCCGGGCCAGGCCCCTGGGGACGGAAGTCCGAGGAAGCAGCCTAGGGTTAGGGTTAGGCCGACGGGGCCCGGCCGGCCCGAGCTGCCCGCGCTGACGTGGCCTCTACCGAAGGCTGAGTTGAGGGCTTGGGTCTGCAGGATCGGCAGCCTCCTGGTTCCCGGTCCTGGTGGGCGCCTGACGGGGATGTGGCCCCAGGGAGGCATGCAGGGGGCTCCCGCTCTGCGGATTCAGCTCATCTCCAAGGGCGTGCTTTCCTCCTACGCGGAGAGGCCATTGTGGGCTGAAGCTCAGGGCTCGCCCGTCTGGACAGTTTGGGAAGCAGGCCTCTGCGGCCGGAAGCCTGAGCACCCAGGCTGGGCTTCGGGGCAGGTTGAGGCTTAGGGTTCGGGCTCGGCTTAGGGTTCGGGTTAGGTCTGAGGGACGAGGCCCGTCTGATCTGGCAACACCGTCGTGGCCTCACCCCGGGCCTGACTTGAGGGCGGGACTCAGGAGGCTCCTCGGGCCCTGGGTTTGGGGCCTGCAGGGGCCAAGAGAGCGGCAATGGCCTCAAGGGAGCATGCTGTTTCCCACCACTCCGAGGGCAGGAGACTGCACCCGATGCAAGCGTGGGCTCCTGGCTGAGAGGCTGAGTCCGGCCGGCAGTCGGAGGCCGCCATGCCCGGGAGGAATTGGGTGGCAGGCCTCTGGGGTCCGGGTCCGGAACACGCCACCTAGGGTTAGGGTTTGGTCCTGGGAGCAGGGCAGGCCTGAAGTGCCGGTGCCCAGGGAGGCTCCGAGGAGGGCCGAGTTGAGGGCGTTGGTCGGGCGGTCCGTCGGGCTGCGGGATTTTGGTGTGGGTGTCCTCCGGAGGTGTGTGGGTCGGAAGGGGGGGCATGTAGGTGTGGGCCGCCAGGAGGGATCTCCACGTGGCCAAAGGGCACGGTTTCCACGTGGGGGGGCACCCAGAGTGCGACGCTGTGAATCGGGAGTCCCCCAAGTGCAGGGCTGCCGGGCCAGGCCCCTGGGGACGGAAGTCCGAGGAAGCAGCCTAGGGTTAGGGTTAGGCCGACGGGGCCCGGCCGGCCCGAGCTGCCCGCGCTGACGTGGCCTCTACCGAAGGCTGAGTTGAGGGCTTGGGTCTGCAGGATCGGCAGCCTCCTGGTTCCCGGTCCTGGTGGGCGCCTGACGGGGATGTGGCCCCAGGGAGGCATGCAGGGGGCTCCCGCTCTGCGGATTCAGCTCATCTCCAAGGGCGTGCTTTCCTCCTACGCGGAGAGGCCATTGTGGGCTGAAGCTCAGGGCTCGCCCGTCTGGACAGTTTGGGAAGCAGGCCTCTGCGGCCGGAAGCCTGAGCACCCAGGCTGGGCTTCGGGGCAGGTTGAGGCTTAGGGTTCGGGCTCGGCTTAGGGTTCGGGTTAGGTCTGAGGGACGAGGCACGTCTGATCTGGCAACACCGTCGTGGCCTCACCCCGGGCCTGACTTGAGGGCGGGACTCAGGAGGCTCCTCGGGCCCTGGGTTTGGGGCCTGCAGGGGCCAAGAGAGCGGCAATGGCCTCAAGGGAGCATGCTGTTTCCCACCACTCCGAGGGCAGGAGACTGCACCCGATGCAAGCGTGGGCTCCTGGCTGAGAGGCTGAGTCCGGCCGGCAGTCGGAGGCCGCCATGCCCGGGAGGAATTGGGTGGCAGGCCTCTGGGGTCCGGGTCCGGAACACGCCACCTAGGGTTAGGGTTTGGTCCTGGGAGCAGGGCAGGCCTGAAGTGCCGGTGCCCAGGGAGGCTCCGAGGAGGGCCGAGTTGAGGGCGTTGGTCGGGCGGTCCGTCGGGCTGCGGGATTTTGGTGTGGGTGTCCTCCGGAGGTGTGTGGGTCGGAAGGGGGGGCATGTAGGTGTGGGCCGCCAGGAGGGATCTCCACGGGGCCAAAGGGCACGGTTTCCACGTGGGGGGGCACCCAGAGTCCGACGCTGTGAATCGGGAGTCCCCCAAGTGCAGGGCTGCCGGGCCAGGCCCCTGGGGACGGAAGTCCGAGGAAGCAGCCTAGGGTTAGGGTTAGGCCGACGGGGCCCGGCCGGCCCGAGCTGCCCGCGCTGACGTGGCCTCTACCGAAGGCTGAGTTGAGGGCTTGGGTCTGCAGGATCGGCAGCCTCCTGGTTCCCGGTCCTGGTGGGCGCCTGACGGGGATGTGGCCCCAGGGAGGCATGCAGGGGGCTCCCGCTCTGCGGATTCAGCTCATCTCCAAGGGCGTGCTTTCCTCCTACGCGGAGAGGCCATTGTGGGCTGAAACTCAGGGCTCGCCCGTCTGGACAGTTTGGGAAGCAGGCCTCTGCGGCCGGAAGCCTGAGCACCCAGGCTGGGCTTCGGGGCAGGTTGAGGCTTAGGGTTCGGGCTCGGCTTAGGGTTCGGGTTAGGTCTGAGGGACGAGGCCCGTCTGATCTCGCAACACCGTCGTGGCCTCACCCCGGGCCTGACTTGAGGGCGGGACTCAGGAGGCTCCTCGGGCCCTGGGTTTGGGGCCTGCAGGGGCCAAGAGAGCGGCAATGGCCTCAAGGGAGCATGCTGTTTCCCACCACTCCGAGGGCAGGAGACTGCACCCGATGCAAGCGTGGGCTCCTGGCTGAGAGGCTGAGTCCGGCCGGCAGTCGGAGGCCGCCATGCCCGGGAGGAATTGGGTGGCAGGCCTCTGGGGTCCGGGTCCGGAACACGCCACCTAGGGTTAGGGTTTGGTCCTGGGAGCAGGGCAGGCCTGAAGTGCCGGTGCCCAGGGAGGCTCCGAGGAGGGCCGAGTTGAGGGCATTGGTCGGGCGGTCCGTCGGGCTGCGGGATTTTGGTGTGGGTGTCCTCCGGAGGTGTGTGGGTCGGAAGGGGGGGCATGTAGGTGTGGGCCGCCAGGAGGGTTCTCCACGGGGCCAAAGGGCACGGTTTCCACGTGGGGGGGCACCCAGAGTCCGACGCTGTGAATCGGGAGTCCCCCAAGTGCAGGGCTGCCGGGCCAGGCCCCTGGGGACGGAAGTCCGAGGAAGCAGCCTAGGGTTAGGGTTAGGCCGACGGGGCCCGGCCGGCCCGAGCTGCCCGCGCTGACGTGGCCTCTACCGAAGGCTGAGTTGAGGGCTTGGGTCTGCAGGATCGGCAGCCTCCTGGTTCCCGGTCCTGGTGGGCGCCTGACGGGGATGTGGCCCCAGGGAGGCATGCAGGGGGCTCCCGCTCTGCGGATTCAGCTCATCTCCAAGGGCATGCTTTCCTCCTACACGAGGAGGCCATTGTGGGCTGAAGCTCAGGGCTCGCCCGTCTGGACAGTTTGGGAAGCAGGCCTCTGCAGCCGGACGCCTGAGCACCCAGGCTGGGCTTCGGGGCAGGTTGAGGCTTAAGGTTCGGGCTCGGCTTAGGGTTCGGGTTAGGTCTGAGGGACGAGGCACGTCTGATCTCGCAACACCGTCGTGGCCTCACCCCGGGCCTGACTTGAGGGCGGGACTCAGGAGGCTCCTCGGGCCCTGGGTTTGGGGCCTGCAGGGGCCAAGAGAGCGGCAATGGCCTCAAGGGAGCATGCTGTTTCCCACCACTCCGAGGGCAGGAGACTGCACCCGATGCAAGCGTGGGCACCTGGCTGAGAGGTGAGTCCGGCCGGCAGTCGGAGGCCGCCATGCACGGGAGGAATTGGGTGGCAGGCCTCTGGGGTCCGGGTCCGGAACACGCCACCTAGGGTTAGGGTTTGGTCCTGGGAGCAGGGCAGGCCTGAAGTGCCGGTGCCCAGGGAGGCTCCGAGGAGGGCCGAGTTGAGGGCGTTGGTCAGGCGGTCCGTCGGGCTGCGGGATTTTGGTGTGGGTGTCCTCCGGAGGTGTGTGGGTCGGAAGGGGGGGCATGTAGGTGTGGGCCGCCAGGAGGGTTCTCCACGGGGCCAAAGGGCACGGTTTCCACGTGGGGGGGCACCCAGAGTCCGACGCTGTGAATCGGGAGTTCCTGTGCTGCCGATGTACCTCTGGGGAGCGCGAGAGCTGTCGCCTGCGCCGAACTCACGGAATGCAACCCGGCCTGAGTCCGTCCTTGTTCTGTCTTCTTTCCTCCACAGGGAAGACACCGCCCCGAAGGCCGGCCTGCCTGACGCCTTTTCCCTGAACACCGAACTCCCGATGGTCCCCGGCGAGGAAGGGCTAGTCTATGGCCCTCTTCGCAGCTCGGCTTGTTCTCCACCCAGCCCGCTCCAACGGCTTCCAGCCTTCGAGAGTGTCAAAACCGTGGCGAGTCCCTCCTGAGCAACCCGTTCCTCACACGGTTCAAGCGTTCCTGTGAGGTAGACCGGAGGGAGGGCCACCGTGCGGGTTCTCGCGAAATACGTACGTTGCGGGCGCCTGAGGGCTGTCCCCTGCACTTACCTCCCAGACTCCAAACAGCCCACGTCCCGTCCCTGTGCTATCTCGCTCCTCGACGGGGAAGACGCTGCCACGCATGGGTGTCTGCCTGAAGCTGTGTCCGTGAACACGGAACGGCGGGCGGTCAACGGCTTGGACTCGCGGGAATGGGACAGGTACGCGACTCGGCCCGTTTCCCACCCGGTCAGTTCCAGCTGCTTCCTTCCTTCGAGACTCTCCAAACTCTGGCGAGACCGTCCTTACGCACGCTTTCCTCGCACGTTGGAAGCGCTTCTGTGAGGTAGGCAGGAGGGAGGAGCGCCGTTCGTGTTCTGCCGATGTACCTCTGGGGAGCGCGAGAGCTGTCGCCTGCGCCGAACTCACGGAATGCAACCCGGCCTGAGTCCGTCCTTGTTCTGTCTTCTTTCCTCCACAGGGAAGACACCGCCCCGAAGGCCGGCCTGCCTGACGCCTTTTCCCTGAACACCGAACTCCCGATGGTCCCCGGCGAGGAAGGGCTAGTCTATGGCCCTCTTCGCAGCTCGGCTTGTTCTCCACCCAGCCCGCTCCAACGGCTTCCAGCCTTCGAGAGTGTCAAAACCGTGGCGAGTCCCTCCTGAGCAACCCGTTCCTCCACACGGTTCAAGCGTTCCTGTGAGGTAGACCGGAGGGAGGGCCACCGTGCGGGTTCTCCCGAAATACGTCCGTTGCGGGCGCCTGAGGGCTGTCCCCTGCACTTACCTCCCAGACTCCAAACAGCCCACGTCCCGTCCCTGTGCTATCTCGCTCCTCGACGGGGAAGACGCTGCCACGCATGGGTGTCTGCCTGAAGCTGTGTCCGTGAACACAGAACGGCGGGCGGTCAACGGCTTGGACTCGCGGGAATGGGACAGGTACGCGACTCGGCCCGTTTCCCACCCGGTCAGTTCCAGCTGCTTCCTTCCTTCGAGACTCTCCAAACTCTGGCGAGACCGTCCTTACGCACGCTTTCCTCGCACGTTGGAAGCGCTTCTGTGAGGTAGGCAGGAGGGAGGAGCACCGTTCTTGTTCTGCCGATGTACCTCTGGGGAGCGCGAGAGCTGTCGCCTGCACCGAACTCACGGAATGCAACCCGGCCTGAGTCCGTCCTTGTTCTGTCTTCTTTCCTCCACAGGGAAGACACCGCCCCGAAGGCCGGCCTGCCTGACGCCTTTTCCCTGAACACCGAACTCCCGATGGTCCCCGGCGAGGAAGGACTAGTCTATGGCCCTCTTCGCAGCTCGGCTTGTTCTCCACCCAGCCCGCTCCAACGGCTTCCAGCCTTCGAGAGTGTCAAAACCGTGGCGAGTCCCTCCTGAGCAACCCGTTCCTCACACGGTTCAAGCGTTCCTGTGAGGTAGACCGGAGGGAGGGCCACCGTGCGGGTTCTCCCGAAATACGTACGTTGCGGGCGCCTGAGGGCTGTCCCCTGCACTTACCTCCCAGACTCCAAACAGCCCACGTCCCGTCCCTGTGCTATCTCGCTCCTCGACGGGGAAGACGCTGCCACGCATGGGTGTCTGCCTGAAGCTGTGTCCGTGAACACAGAACGGCGGGCGGTCAACGGCTTGGACTCGCGGGAATGGGACAGGTACGCGACTCGGCCCGTTTCCCACCCGGTCAGTTCCAGCTGCTTCCTTCCTTCGAGACTCTCCAAACTCTGGCGAGACCGTCCTTACGCACGCTTTCCTCGCACGTTGGAAGCGCTTCTGTGAGGTAGGCAGGAGGGAGGAGCGCCGTTCGTGTTCTGCCGATGTACCTCTGGGGAGCGCGAGAGCTGTCGCCTGCGCCGAACTCACGGAATGCAACCCGGCCTGAGTCCGTCCTTGTTCTGTCTTCTTTCCTCCACAGGGAAGACACCGCCCCGAAGGCCGGCCTGCCTGACGCCTTTTCCCTGAACACCGAACTCCCGATGGTCCCCGGCGAGGAAGGGCTAGTCTATGGCCCTCTTCGCAGCTCGGCTTGTTCTCCACCCAGCCCGCTCCAACGGCTTCCAGCCTTCGAGAGTGTCAAAACCGTGGCGAGTCCCTCCTGAGCAACCCGTTCCTCACACGGTTCAAGCGTTCCTGTGAGGTAGACCGGAGGGAGGGCCACCGTGCGGGTTCTCCCGAAATACGTCCGTTGCGGGCGCCTGAGGGCTGTCCCCTGCACTTACCTCCCAGACTCCAAACAGCCCACGTCCCGTCCCTGTGCTATCTCGCTCCTCGACGGGGAAGACGCTGCCACGCATGGGTGTCTGCCTGAAGCTGTGTCCGTGAACACAGAACGGCGGGCGGTCAACGGCTTGGACTCGCGGGAATGGGACAGGTACGCGACTCGGCCCGTTTCCCACCCGGTCAGTTCCAGCTGCTTCCTTCCTTCGAGACTCTCCAAACTGTGGCGAGACCGTCCTTACGCACGCTTTCCTCGCACGTTGGAAGCGCTTCCGTGAGGTAGGCAGGAGGGAGGAGCACCGTTCGTGTTCTGCCGATGTACCTCTGGGGAGCGCGAGAGCTGTCGCCTGCACCGAACTCACGGAATGCAACCCGGCCTGAGTCCGTCCTTGTTCTGTCTTCTTTCCTCCTCAGGGAAGACACCGCCCCGAAGGCCGGCCTGCCTGACGCCTTTTCCCTGAACACCGAACTCCCGATGGTCCCCGGCGAGGAAGGGCTAGTCTATGGCCCTCTTCGCAGCTCGGCTTGTTCTCCACCCAGCCCGCTCCAACGGCTTCCAGCCTTCGAGAGTGTCAAAACCGTGGCGAGTCCCTCCTGAGTAACCCGTTCCTCACACGGTTCAAGCGTTCCTGTGAGGTAGACCGGAGGGAGGGCCACCGTGCGGGTTCTCCCGAAATACGTCCGTTGCGGGCGCCTGAGGGCTGTCCCCTGCACTTACCTCCCAGACTCCAAACAGCCCACGTCCCGTCCCTGTGCTATCTCGCTCCTCGACGGGGAAGACGCTGCCACGCATGGGTGTCTGCCTGAAGCTGTGTCCGTGAACACAGAACGGCGGGCGGTCAACGGCTTGGACTCGCGGGAATGGGACAGGTACGCGACTCGGCCCGTTTCCCACCCGGTCAGTTCCAGCTGCTTCCTTCCTTCGAGACTCTCCAAACTCTGGCGAGACCGTCCTTACGCACGCTTTCCTCGCACGTTGGAAGCGCTTCTGTGAGGTAGGCAGGAGGGAGGAGCGCCGTTCGTGTTCTGCCGATGTACCTCTGGGGAGCGCGAGAGCTGTCGCCTGCACCGAACTCACGGAATGCAACCCGGCCTGAGTCCGTCCTTGTTCTGTCTTCTTTCCTCCACAGGGAAGACACCGCCCCGAAGGCCGGCCTGCCTGACGCCTTTTCCCTGAACACCGAACTCCCGATGGTCCCCGGCGAGGAAGGGCTAGTCTATGGCCCTCTTCGCAGCTCGGCTTGTTCTCCACCCAGCCCGCTCCAACGGCTTCCAGCCTTCGAGAGTGTCAAAACCGTGGCGAGTCCCTCCTGAGCAACCCGTTCCTCACACGGTTCAAGCGTTCCTGTGAGGTAGACCGGAGGGAGGGCCACCGTGCGGGTTCTCCCGAAATACGTCCGATGCGGGCGCCTGAGGGCTGTCCCCTGCACTTACCTCCCAGACTCCAAACAGCCCACGTCCCGTCCCTGTGCTATCTCGCTCCTCGACGGGGAAGACGCTGCCACGCATGGGTGTCTGCCTGAAGCTGTGTCCGTGAACACAGAACGGCGGGCGGTCAACGGCTTGGACTCGCGGGAATGGGACAGGTACGCGACTCGGCCCGTTTCCCACCCGGTCAGTTCCAGCTGCTTCCTTCCTTCGAGACTCTCCAAACTCTGGCGAGACCGTCCTTACGCACGCTTTCCTCGCACGTTGGAAGCGCTTCTGTGAGGTAGGCAGGAGGGAGGAGCGCCGTTCGTGTTCTGCCGATGTAACTCTGGGGAGCGCGAGAGCTGTCGCCTGCACCGAACTCACGGAATGCAACCCGGCCTGAGTCCGTCCTTGTTCTGTCTTCTTTCCTCCACAGGGAAGACACCGCCCCGAAGGCCGGCCTGCCTGACGCCTTTTCCCTGAACACCGAACTCCCGATGGTCCCCGGCGAGGAAGGGCTAGTCTATGGCCCTCTTCGCAGCTCGGCTTGTTCTCCACCCAGCCCGCTCCAACGGCTTCCAGCCTTCGAGAGTGTCAAAACCGTGGCGAGTCCCTCCTGAGCAACCCGTTCCTCACACGGTTCAAGCGTTCCTGTGAGGTAGACCGGAGGGAGGGCCACCGTGCGGGTTCTCCCGAAATACGTCCGTTGCGGGCGCCTGAGGGCTGTCCCCTGCACTTACCTCCCAGACTCCAAACAGCCCACGTCCCGTCCCTGTGCTATCTCGCTCCTCGACGGGGAAGACGCTGCCACGCATGGGTGTCTGCCTGAAGCTGTGTCCGTGAACACAGAACGGCGGGCGGTCAACGGCTTGGACTCGCGGGAATGGGACAGGTACGCGACTCGGCCCGTTTCCCACCCGGTCAGTTCCAGCTGCTTCCTTCCTTCGAGACTCTCCAAACTCTGGCGAGACCGTCCTTACGCACGCTTTCCTCGCACGTTGGAAGCGCTTCTGTGAGGTAGGCAGGAGGGAGGAGCACCGTTCGTGTTCTGCCGATGTACCTCTGGGGAGCGCGAGAGCTGTCGCCTGCGCCGAACTCACGGAATGCAACCCGGCCTGAGTCCGTCCTTGTTCTGTCTTCTTTCCTCCACAGGGAAGACACCGCCCCGAAGGCCGGCCTGCCTGACGCCTTTTCCCTGAACACCGAACTCCCGATGGTCCCCGGCGAGGAAGGGCTAGTCTATGGCCCTCTTCGCAGCTCGGCTTGTTCTCCACCCAGCCCGCTCCAACGGCTTCCAGCCTTCGAGAGTGTCAAAACCGTGGCGAGTCCCTCCTGAGCAACCCGTTCCTCACACGGTTCAAGCGTTCCTGTGAGGTAGACCGGAGGGAGGGCCACCGTGCGGGTTCTCCCGAAATACGTCCGTTGCGGGCGCCTGAGGGCTGTCCCCTGCACTTACCTCCCAGACTCCAAACAGCCCACGTCCCGTCCCTGTGCTATCTCGCTCCTCGACGGGGAAGACGCTGCCACGCATGGGTGTCTGCCTGAAGCTGTGTCCGTGAACACAGAACGGCGGGCGGTCAACGGCTTGGACTCGCGGGAATGGGACAGGTACGCGACTCGGCCCGTTTCCCACCCGGTCAGTTCCAGCTGCTTCCTTCCTTCGAGACTCTCCAAACTCTGGCGAGACCGTCCTTACGCACGCTTTCCTCGCACGTTGGAAGCGCTTCTGTGAGGAAGGCAGGAGGGAGGAGCGCCGTTCGTGTTCTGCCGATGTACCTCTGGGGAGCGCGAGAGCTGTCGCCTGCACCGAACTCACGGAATGCAACCCGGCCTGAGTCCGTCCTTGTTCTGTCTTCTTTCCTCCACAGGGAAGACACCGCCCCGAAGGCCGGCCTGCCTGACGCCTTTTCCCTGAACACCGAACTCCCGATGGTCCCCGGCAAGGAAGGGCTAGTCTATGGCCCTCTTCGCAGCTCTGCTTGTTCTCCACCCAGCCCGCTCCAACGGCTTCCAGCCTTCGAGAGTGTCAAAACCGTGGCGAGTCCCTCCTGAGCAACCCGTTCCTCACACGGTTCAAGCGTTCCTGTGAGGTAGACCGGAGGGAGGGCCACCGTGCGGGTTCTCCCGAAATACGTCCGTTGCGGGCGCCTGAGGGCTGTCCCCTGCACTTACCTCCCAGACTCCAAACAGCCCACGTCCCGTCCCTGTGCTATCTCGCTCCTCGACGGGGAAGACGCTGCCACGCATGGGTGTCTGCCTGAAGCTGTGTCCGTGAACACAGAACGGCGGGCGGTCAACGGCTTGGACTCGCGGGAATGGGACAGGTACGCGACTCGGCCCGTTTCCCACCCGGTCAGTTCCAGCTGCTTCCTTCCTTCGAGACTCTCCAAACTCTGGCGAGACCGTCCTTACGCACGCTTTCCTCGCACGTTGGAAGCGCTTCTGTGAGGTAGGCAGGAGGGAGGAGCACCGTTCGTGTTCTGCCGATGTACCTCTGGGGAGCGCGAGAGCTGTCGCCTGCGCCGAACTCACGGAATGCAACCCGGCCTGAGTCCGTCCTTGTTCTGTCTTCTTTCCTCCACAGGGAAGACACCGCCCCGAAGGCCGGCCTGCCTGACGCCTTTTCCCTGAACACCGAACTCCCGATGGTCCCCGGCGAGGAAGGGCTAGTCTATGGCCCTCTTCGCAGCTCGGCTTGTTCTCCACCCAGCCCGCTCCAACGGCTTCCAGCCTTCGAGAGTGTCAAAACCGTGGCGAGTCCCTCCTGAGCAACCCGTTCCTCACACGGTTCAAGCGTTCCTGTGAGGTAGACCGGAGGGAGGGCCACCGTGCGGGTTCTCCCGAAATACGTCCGTTGCGGGCGCCTGAGGGCTGTCCCCTGCACTTACCTCCCAGACTCCAAACAGCCCACGTCCCGTCCCTGTGCTATCTCGCTCCTCGACGGGGAAGACGCTGCCACGCATGGGTGTCTGCCTGAAGCTGTGTCCGTGAACACAGAACGGCGGGCGGTCAACGGCTTGGACTCGCGGGAATGGGACAGGTACGCGACTCGGCCCGTTTCCCACCCGGTCAGTTCCAGCTGCTTCCTTCCTTCGAGACTCTCCAAACTCTGGCGAGACCGTCCTTACGCACGCTTTCCTCGCACGTTGGAAGCGCTTCTGTGAGGTAGGCAGGAGGGAGGAGCGCCGTTCGTGTTCTGCCGATGTACCTCTGGGGAGCGCGAGAGCTGTCGCCTGCACCGAACTCACGGAATGCAACCCGGCCTGAGTCCGTCCTTGTTCTGTCTTCTTTCCTCCACAGGGAAGACACCGCCCCGAAGGCCGGCCTGCCTGACGCCTTTTCCCTGAACACCGAACTCCCGATGGTCCCCGGCGAGGAAGGGCTAGTCTATGGCCCTCTTCGCAGCTCGGCTTGTTCTCCACCCAGCCCGCTCCAACGGCTTCCAGCCTTCGAGAGTGTCAAAACCGTGGCGAGTCCCTCCTGAGCAACCCGTTCCTCACACGGTTCAAGCGTTCCTGTGAGGTAGACCGGAGGGAGGGCCACCGTGCGGGTTCTCCCGAAATACGTCCGATGCGGGCGCCTGAGGGCTGTCCCCTGCACTTACCTCCCAGACTCCAAACAGCCCACGTCCCGTCCCTGTGCTATCTCGCTCCTCGACGGGGAAGACGCTGCCACGCATGGGTGTCTGCCTGAAGCTGTGTCCGTGAACACAGAACGGCGGGCGGTCAACGGCTTGGACTCGCGGGAATGGGACAGGTACGCGACTCGGCCCGTTTCCCACCCGGTCAGTTCCAGCTGCTTCCTTCCTTCGAGACTCTCCAAACTCTGGCGAGACCGTCCTTACGCACGCTTTCCTCGCACGTTGGAAGCGCTTCTGTGAGGTAGGCAGGAGGGAGGAGCGCCGTTCGTGTTCTGCCGATGTAACTCTGGGGAGCGCGAGAGCTGTCGCCTGCACCGAACTCACGGAATGCAACCCGGCCTGAGTCCGTCCTTGTTCTGTCTTCTTTCCTCCACAGGGAAGACACCGCCCCGAAGGCCGGCCTGCCTGACGCCTTTTCCCTGAACACCGAACTCCCGATGGTCTCCGGCGAGGAAGGGCTAGTCTATGGCCCTCTTCGCAGCTCGGCTTGTTCTCCACCCAGCCCGCTCCAACGGCTTCCAGCCTTCGAGAGTGTCAAAACCGTGGCGAGTCCCTCCTGAGCAACCCGTTCCTCACACGGTTCAAGCGTTCCTGTGAGGTAGACCGGAGGGAGGGCCACCGTGCGGGTTCTCCCGAAATACGTACGTTGCGGGCGCCTGAGGGCTGTCCCCTGCACTTACCTCCCAGACTCCAAACAGCCCACGTCCTGTGCCTGTGCTATCTCGCTCCTCGACGGGGAAGACGCTGCCACGCATGGGTGTCTGCCTGAAGCTGTGTCCGTGAACACAGAACGGCGGGCGGTCAACGGCTTGGACTCGCGGGAATGGGACAGGTACGCGACTCGGCCCGTTTCCCACCCGGTCAGTTCCAGCTGCTTCCTTCCTTCGAGACTCTCCAAACTCTGGCGAGACCGTCCTTACGCACGCTTTCCTCGCACGTTGGAAGCGCTTCTGTGAGGTAGGCAGGAGGGAGGAGCACCGTTCGTGTTCTGCCGATGTACCTCTGGGGAGCGCGAGAGCTGTCGCCTGCGCCGAACTCACGGAATGCAACCCGGCCTGAGTCCGTCCTTGTTCTGTCTTCTTTCCTCCACAGGGAAGACACCGCCCCGAAGGCCGGCCTGCCTGACGCCTTTTCCCTGAACACCGAACTCCCGATGGTCCCCGGCGAGGAAGGGCTAGTCTATGGCCCTCTTCGCAGCTCGGCTTGTTCTCCACCCAGCCCGCTCCAACGGCTTCCAGCCTTCGAGAGTGTCAAAACCGTGGCGAGTCCCTCCTGAGCAACCCGTTCCTCACACGGTTCAAGCGTTCCTGTGAGGTAGACCGGAGGGAGGGCCACCGTGCGGGTTCTCCCGAAATACGTCCGTTGCGGGCGCCTGAGGGCTGTCCCCTGCACTTACCTCCCAGACTCCAAACAGCCCACGTCCCGTCCCTGTGCTATCTCGCTCCTCGACGGGGAAGACGCTGCCACGCATGGGTGTCTGCCTGAAGCTGTGTCCGTGAACACAGAACGGCGGGCGGTCAACGGCTTGGACTCGCGGGAATGGGACAGGTACGCGACTCGGCCCGTTTCCCACCCGGTCAGTTCCAGCTGCTTCCTTCCTTCGAGACTCTCCAAACTCTGGCGAGACCGTCCTTACGCACGCTTTCCTCGCACGTTGGAAGCGCTTCTGTGAGGAAGGCAGGAGGGAGGAGCGCCGTTCGTGTTCTGCCGATGTACCTCTGGGGAGCGCGAGAGCTGTCGCCTGCACCGAACTCACGGAATGCAACCCGGCCTGAGTCCGTCCTTGTTCTGTCTTCTTTCCTCCACAGGGAAGACACCGCCCCGAAGGCCGGCCTGCCTGACGCCTTTTCCCTGAACACCGAACTCCCGATGGTCCCCGGCAAGGAAGGGCTAGTCTATGGCCCTCTTCGCAGCTCTGCTTGTTCTCCACCCAGCCCGCTCCAACGGCTTCCAGCCTTCGAGAGTGTCAAAACCGTGGCGAGTCCCTCCTGAGCAACCCGTTCCTCACACGGTTCAAGCGTTCCTGTGAGGTAGACCGGAGGGAGGGCCACCGTGCGGGTTCTCCCGAAATACGTCCGTTGCGGGCGCCTGAGGGCTGTCCCCTGCACTTACCTCCCAGACTCCAAACAGCCCACGTCCCGTCCCTGTGCTATCTCGCTCCTCGACGGGGAAGACGCTGCCACGCATGGGTGTCTGCCTGAAGCTGTGTCCGTGAACACAGAACGGCGGGCGGTCAACGGCTTGGACTCGCGGGAATGGGACAGGTACGCGACTCGGCCCGTTTCCCACCCGGTCAGTTCCAGCTGCTTCCTTCCTTCGAGACTCTCCAAACTCTGGCGAGACCGTCCTTACGCACGCTTTCCTCGCACGTTGGAAGCGCTTCTGTGAGGTAGGCAGGAGGGAGGAGCACCGTTCGTGTTCTGCCGATGTACCTCTGGGGAGCGCGAGAGCTGTCGCCTGCGCCGAACTCACGGAATGCAACCCGGCCTGAGTCCGTCCTTGTTCTGTCTTCTTTCCTCCACAGGGAAGACACCGCCCCGAAGGCCGGCCTGCCTGACGCCTTTTCCCTGAACACCGAACTCCCGATGGTCCCCGGCGAGGAAGGGCTAGTCTATGGCCCTCTTCGCAGCTCGGCTTGTTCTCCACCCAGCCCGCTCCAACGGCTTCCAGCCTTCGAGAGTGTCAAAACCGTGGCGAGTCCCTCCTGAGCAACCCGTTCCTCACACGGTTCAAGCGTTCCTGTGAGGTAGACCGGAGGGAGGGCCACCGTGCGGGTTCTCCCGAAATACGTCCGTTGCGGGCGCCTGAGGGCTGTCCCCTGCACTTACCTCCCAGACTCCAAACAGCCCACGTCCCGTCCCTGTGCTATCTCGCTCCTCGACGGGGAAGACGCTGCCACGCATGGGTGTCTGCCTGAAGCTGTGTCCGTGAACACAGAACGGCGGGCGGTCAACGGCTTGGACTCGCGGGAATGGGACAGGTACGCGACTCGGCCCGTTTCCCACCCGGTCAGTTCCAGCTGCTTCCTTCCTTCGAGACTCTCCAAACTCTGGCGAGACCGTCCTTACGCACGCTTTCCTCGCACGTTGGAAGCGCTTCTGTGAGGAAGGCAGGAGGGAGGAGCGCCGTTCGTGTTCTGCCGATGTACCTCTGGGGAGCGCGAGAGCTGTCGCCTGCACCGAACTCACGGAATGCAACCCGGCCTGAGTCCGTCCTTGTTCTGTCTTCTTTCCTCCACAGGGAAGACACCGCCCCGAAGGCCGGCCTGCCTGACGCCTTTTCCCTGAACACCGAACTCCCGATGGTCCCCGGCGAGGAAGGGCTAGTCTATGGCCCTCTTCGCAGCTCTGCTTGTTCTCCACCCAGCCCGCTCCAACGGCTTCCAGCCTTCGAGAGTGTCAAAACCGTGGCGAGTCCCTCCTGAGCAACCCGTTCCTCACACGGTTCAAGCGTTCCTGTGAGGTAGACCGGAGGGAGGGCCACCGTGCGGGTTCTCCCGAAATCCGTCCGTTGCGGGCGCCTGAGGGCTGTCCCCTGCACTTACCTCCCAGACTCCAAACAGCCCACGTCCCGTCCCTGTGCTATCTCGCTCCTCGACGGGGAAGACGCTGCCACGCATGGGTGTCTGCCTGAAGCTGTGTCCGTGAACACAGAACGGCGGGCGGTCAACGGCTTGGACTCGCGGGAATGGGACAGGTACGCGACTCGGCCCGTTTCCCACCCGGTCAGTTCCAGCTGCTTCCTTCCTTCGAGACTCTCCAAACTCTGGCGAGACCGTCCTTACGCACGCTTTCCTCGCACGTTGGAAGCGCTTCTGTGAGGTAGGCAGGAGGGAGGAGCGCCGTTCGTGTTCTGCCGATGTACCTCTGGGGAGCGCGAGAGCTGTCGCCTGCGCCGAACTCCCGGAATGCAACCCGGCCTGAGTCCGTCCTTGTTCTGTCTTCTTTCCTCCACAGGGAAGACACCGCCCCGAAGGCCGGCCTGCCTGACGCCTTTTCCCTGAACACCGAACTCCCGATGGTCCCCGGCGAGGAAGGGCTAGTCTATGGCCCTCTTCGCAGCTCGGCTTGTTCTCCACCCAGCCCGCTCCAACGGCTTCCAGCCTTCGAGAGTGTCAAAACCGTGGCGAGTCCCTCCTGAGCAACCCGTTCCTCACACGGTTCAAGCGTTCCTGTGAGGTAGACCGGAGGGAGGGCCACCGTGCGGGTTCTCCCGAAATACGTCCGTTGCGGGCGCCTGAGGGCTGTCCCCTGCACTTACCTCCCAGACTCCAAACAGCCCACGTCCCGTCCCTGTGCTATCTCGCTCCTCGACGGGGAAGACGCTGCCACGCATGGGTGTCTGCCTGAAGCTGTGTCCGTGAACACAGAACGGCGGGCGGTCAACGGCTTGGACTCGCGGGAATGGGACAGGTACGCGACTCGGCCCGTTTCCCACCCGGTCAGTTCCAGCTGCTTCCTTCCTTCGAGACTCTCCAAACTCTGGCGAGACCGTCCTTACGCACGCTTTCCTCGCACGTTGGAAGCGCTTCTGTGAGGTAGGCAGGAGGGAGGAGCACCGTTCGTGTTCTGCCGATGTACCTCTGGGGAGCGCGAGAGCTGTCGCCTGCGCCGAACTCACGGAATGCAACCCGGCCTGAGTCCGTCCTTGTTCTGTCTTCTTTCCTCCACAGGGAAGACACCGCCCCGAAGGCCGGCCTGCCTGACGCCTTTTCCCTGAACACCGAACTCCCGATGGTCCCCGGCGAGGAAGGGCTAGTCTATGGCCCTCTTCGCAGCTCGGCTTGTTCTCCACCCAGCCCGCTCCAACGGCTTCCAGCCTTCGAGAGTGTCAAAACCGTGGCGAGTCCCTCCTGAGCAACCCGTTCCTCACACGGTTCAAGCGTTCCTGTGAGGTAGACCGGAGGGAGGGCCACCGTGCGGGTTCTCCCGAAATACGTCCGTTGCGGGCGCCTGAGGGCTGTCCCCTGCACTTACCTCCCAGACTCCAAACAGCCCACGTCCCGTCCCTGTGCTATCTCGCTCCTCGACGGGGAAGACGCTGCCACGCATGGGTGTCTGCCTGAAGCTGTGTCCGTGAACACAGAACGGCGGGCGGTCAACGGCTTGGACTCGCGGGAATGGGACAGGTACGCGACTCGGCCCGTTTCCCACCCGGTCAGTTCCAGCTGCTTCCTTCCTTCGAGACTCTCCAAACTCTGGCGAGACCGTCCTTACGCACGCTTTCCTCGCAAGTTGGAAGCGCTTCTGTGAGGTAGGCAGGAGGGAGGAGCGCCGTTCGTGTTCTGCCGATGTACCTCTGGGGAGCGCGAGAGCTGTCGCCTGCGCCGAACTCACGGAATGCAACCCGGCCTGAGTCCGTCCTTGTTCTGTCTTCTTTCCTCCACAGGGAAGACACCGCCCCGAAGGCCGGCCTGCCTGACGCCTTTTCCCTGAACACCGAACTCCCGATGGTCCCCGGCGAGGAAGGGCTAGTCTATGGCCCTCTTCGCAGCTCGGCTTGTTCTCCACCCAGCCCGCTCCAACGGCTTCCAGCCTTCGAGAGTGTCAAAACCGTGGCGAGTCCCTCCTGAGCAACCCGTTCCTCACACGGTTCAAGCGTTCCTGTGAGGTAGACCGGAGGGAGGGCCACCGTGCGGGTTCTCCCGAAATACGTCCGTTGCGGGCGCCTGAGGGCTGTCCCCTGCACTTACCTCCCAGACTCCAAACAGCCCACGTCCCGTCCCTGTGCTATCTCGCTCCTCGACGGGGAAGACGCTGCCACGCATGGGTGTCTGCCTGAAGCTGTGTCCGTGAACACAGAACGGCGGGCGGTCAACGGCTTGGACTCGCGGGAATGGGACAGGTACGCGACTCGGCCCGTTTCCCACCCGGTCAGTTCCAGCTGCTTCCTTCCTTCGAGACTCTCCAAACTGTGGCGAGACCGTCCTTACGCACGCTTTCCTCGCACGTTGGAAGCGCTTCCGTGAGGTAGGCAGGAGGGAGGAGCGCCGTTCGTGTTCTGCCGATGTACCTCTGGGGAGCGCGAGAGCTGTCGCCTGCACCGAACTCACGGAATGCAACCCGGCCTGAGTCCGTCCTTGTTCTGTCTTCTTTCCTCCTCAGGGAAGACACCGCCCCGAAGGCCGGCCTGCCTGACGCCTTTTCCCTGAACACCGAACTCCCGATGGTCCCCGGCGAGGAAGGGCTAGTCTATGGCCCTCTTCGCAGCTCGGCTTGTTCTCCACCCAGCCCGCTCCAACGGCTTCCAGCCTTCGAGAGTGTCAAAACCGTGGCGAGTCCCTCCTGAGTAACCCGTTCCTCACACGGTTCAAGCGTTCCTGTGAGGTAGACCGGAGGGAGGGCCACCGTGCGGGTTCTCCCGAAATACGTCCGTTGCGGGCGCCTGAGGGCTGTCCCCTGCACTTACCTCCCAGACTCCAAACAGCCCACGTCCCGTCCCTGTGCTATCTCGCTCCTCGACGGGGAAGACGCTGCCACGCATGGGTGTCTGCCTGAAGCTGTGTCCGTGAACACAGAACGGCGGGCGGTCAACGGCTTGGACTCGCGGGAATGGGACAGGTACGCGACTCGGCCCGTTTCCCACCCGGTCAGTTCCAGCTGCTTCCTTCCTTCGAGACTCTCCAAACTCTGGCGAGACCGTCCTTACGCACGCTTTCCTCGCACGTTGGAAGCGCTTCTGTGAGGTAGGCAGGAGGGAGGAGCGCCGTTCGTGTTCTGCCGATGTACCTCTGGGGAGCGCGAGAGCTGTCGCCTGCGCCGAACTCACGGAATGCAACCCGGCCTGAGTCCGTCCTTGTTCTGTCTTCTTTCCTCCACAGGGAAGACACCGCCCCGAAGGCCGGCCTGCCTGACGCCTTTTCCCTGAACACCGAACTCCCGATGGTCCCCGGCGAGGAAGGGCTAGTCTATGGCCCTCTTCGCAGCTCGGCTTGTTCTCCACCCAGCCCGCTCCAACGGCTTCCAGCCTTCGAGAGTGTCAAAACCGTGGCGAGTCCCTCCTGAGCAACCCGTTCTTCACACGGTTCAAGCGTTCCTGTGAGGTAGACCGGAGGGAGGGCCACCGTGCGGGTTCTCCCGAAATACGTCCGTTGCGGGCGCCTGAGGGCTGTCCCCTGCACTTACCTCCCAGACTCCAAACAGCCCACGTCCCGTCCCTGTGCTATCTCGCTCCTCGACGGGGAAGACGCTGCCACGCATGGGTGTCTGCCTGAAGCTGTGTCCGTGAACACAGAACGGCGGGCGGTCAACGGCTTGGACTCGCGGGAATGGGACAGGTACGCGACTCGGCCCGTTTCCCACCCGGTCAGTTCCAGCTGCTTCCTTCCTTCGAGACTCTCCAAACTCTGGCGAGACCGTCCTTACGCACGCTTTCCTCGCACGTTGGAAGCGCTTCTGTGAGGTAGGCAGGAGGGAGGAGCGCCGTTCGTGTTCTGCCGATGTACCTCTGGGGAGCGCGAGAGCTGTCGCCTGCGCCGAACTCACGGAATGCAACCCGGCCTGAGTCCGTCCTTGTTCTGTCTTCTTTCCTCCACAGGGAAGACACCGCCCCGAAGGCCGGCCTGCCTGACGCCTTTTCCCTGAACACCGAACTCCCGATGGTCCCCGGCGAGGAAGGGCTAGTCTATGGCCCTCTTCGCAGCTCGGCTTGTTCTCCACCCAGCCCGCTCCAACGGCTTCCAGCCTTCGAGAGTGTCAAAACCGTGGCGAGTCCCTCCTGAGCAACCCGTTCCTCACACGGTTCAAGCGTTCCTGTGAGGTAGACCGGAGGGAGGGCCACCGTGCGGGTTCTCCCGAAATCCGTCCGTTGCGGGCGCCTGAGGGCTGTCCCCTGCACTTACCTCCCAGACTCCAAACAGCCCACGTCCCGTCCCTGTGCTATCTCGCTCCTCGACGGGGAAGACGCTGCCACGCATGGGTGTCTGCCTGAAGCTGTGTCCGTGAACACAGAACGGCGGGCGGTCAACGGCTTGGACTCGCGGGAATGGGACAGGTACGCGACTCGGCCCGTTTCCCACCCGGTCAGTTCCAGCTGCTTCCTTCCTTCGAGACTCTCCAAACTCTGGCGAGACCGTCCTTACGCACGCTTTCCTCGCACGTTGGAAGCGCTTCTGTGAGGTAGGCAGGAGGGAGGAGCACCGTTCTTGTTCTGCCGATGTACCTCTGGGGAGCGCGAGAGCTGTCGCCTGCACCGAACTCACGGAATGCAACCCGGCCTGAGTCCGTCCTTTTTCTGTCTTCTTTCCTCCACAGGGAAGACACCGCCCCGAAGGCCGGCCTGCCTGACGCCTTTTCCCTGAACACCGAACTCCCGATGGTCCCCGGCGAGGAAGGACTAGTCTATGGCCCTCTTCGCAGCTCGGCTTGTTCTCCACCCAGCCCGCTCCAACGGCTTCCAGCCTTCGAGAGTGTCAAAACCGTGGCGAGTCCCTCCTGAGCAACCCGTTCCTCACACGGTTCAAGCGTTCCTGTGAGGTAGACCGGAGGGAGGGCCACCGTGCGGGTTCTCCCGAAATCCGTCCGTTGCGGGCGCCTGAGGGCTGTCCCCTGCACTTACCTCCCAGACTCCAAACAGCCCACGTCCCGTCCCTGTGCTATCTCGCTCCTCGACGGGGAAGACGCTGCCACGCATGGGTGTCTGCCTGAAGCTGTGTCCGTGAACACAGAACGGCGGGCGGTCAACGGCTTGGACTCGCGGGAATGGGACAGGTACGCGACTCGGCCCGTTTCCCACCCGGTCAGTTCCAGCTGCTTCCTTCCTTCGAGACTCTCCAAACTCTGGCGAGACCGTCCTTACGCACGCTTTCCTCGCACGTTGGAAGCGCTTCTGTGAGGTAGGCAGGAGGGAGGAGCACCGTTCTTGTTCTGCCGATGTACCTCTGGGGAGCGCGAGAGCTGTCGCCTGCACCGAACTCACGGAATGCAACCCGGCCTGAGTCCGTCCTTGTTCTGTCTTCTTTCCTCCACAGGGAAGACACCGCCCCGAAGGCCGGCCTGCCTGACGCCTTTTCCCTGAACACCGAACTCCCGATGGTCCCCGGCGAGGAAGGGCTAGTCTATGGCCCTCTTCGCAGCTCGGCTTGTTCTCCACCCAGCCCGCTCCAACGGCTTCCAGCCTTCGAGAGTGTCAAAACCGTGGCGAGTCCCTCCTGAGCAACCCGTTCCTCACACGGTTCAAGCGTTCCTGTGAGGTAGACCGGAGGGAGGGCCACCGTGCGGGTTCTCCCGAAATACGTCCGTTGCGGGCGCCTGAGGGCTGTCCCCTGCACTTACCTCCCAGACTCCAAACAGCCCACGTCCCGTCCCTGTGCTATCTCGCTCCTCGACGGGGAAGACGCTGCCACGCATGGGTGTCTGCCTGAAGCTGTGTCCGTGAACACAGAACGGCGGGCGGTCAACGGCTTGGACTCGCGGGAATGGGACAGGTACGCGACTCGGCCCGTTTCCCACCCGGTCAGTTCCAGCTGCTTCCTTCCTTCGAGACTCTCCAAACTCTGGCGAGACCGTCCTTACGCACGCTTTCCTCGCACGTTGGAAGCGCTTCTGTGAGGTAGGCAGGAGGGAGGAGCACCGTTCGTGTTCTGCCGATGTACCTCTGGGGAGCGCGAGAGCTGTCGCCTGCGCCGAACTCAAGGAATGCAACCCGGCCTGAGTCCGTCCTTGTTCTGTCTTCTTTCCTCCACAGGGAAGACACCGCCCCGAAGGCCGGCCTGCCTGACGCCTTTTCCCTGAACACCGAACTCCCGATGGTCCCCGGCGAGGAAGGGCTAGTCTATGGCCCTCTTCGCAGCTCGGCTTGTTCTCCACCCAGCCCGCTCCAACGGCTTCCAGCCTTCGAGAGTGTCAAAACCGTGGCGAGTCCCTCCTGAGCAACCCGTTCCTCACACGGTTCAAGCGTTCCTGTGAGGTAGACCGGAGGGAGGGCCACCGTGCGGGTTCTCCCGAAATCCGTCCGTTGCGGGCGCCTGAGGGCTGTCCCCTGCACTTACCTCCCAGACTCCAAACAGCCCACGTCCCGTCCCTGTGCTATCTCGCTCCTCGACGGGGAAGACGCTGCCACGCATGGGTGTCTGCCTGAAGCTGTGTCCGTGAACACAGAACGGCGGGCGGTCAACGGCTTGGACTCGCGGGAATGGGACAGGTACGCGACTCGGCCCGTTTCCCACCCGGTCAGTTCCAGCTGCTTCCTTCCTTCGAGACTCTCCAAACTCTGGCGAGACCGTCCTTACGCACGCTTTCCTCGCACGTTGGAAGCGCTTCTGTGAGGTAGGCAGGAGGGAGGAGCGCCGTTCGTGTTCTGCCGATGTACCTCTGGGGAGCGCGAGAGCTGTCGCCTGCGCCGAACTCACGGAATGCAACCCGGCCTGAGTCCGTCCTTGTTCTGTCTTCTTTCCTCCACAGGGAAGACACCGCCCCGAAGGCCGGCCTGCCTGACGCCTTTTCCCTGAACACCGAACTCCCGATGGTCCCCGGCGAGGAAGGACTAGTCTATGGCCCTCTTCGCAGCTCGGCTTGTTCTCCACCCAGCCCGCTCCAACGGCTTCCAGCCTTCGAGAGTGTCAAAACCGTGGCGAGTCCCTCCTGAGCAACCCGTTCCTCACACGGTTCAAGCGTTCCTGTGAGGTAGACCGGAGGGAGGGCCACCGTGCGGGTTCTCCCGAAATACGTACGTTGCGGGCGCCTGAGGGCTGTCCCCTGCACTTACCTCCCAGACTCCAAACAGCCCACGTCCCGTCCCTGTGCTATCTCGCTCCTCGACGGGGAAGACGCTGCCACGCATGGGTGTCTGCCTGAAGCTGTGTCCGTGAACACAGAACGGCGGGCGGTCAACGGCTTGGACTCGCGGGAATGGGACAGGTACGCGACTCGGCCCGTTTCCCACCCGGTCAGTTCCAGCTGCTTCCTTCCTTCGAGACTCTCCAAACTCTGGCGAGACCGTCCTTACGCACGCTTTCCTCGCACGTTGGAAGCGCTTCTGTGAGGTAGGCAGGAGGGAGGAGCGCCGTTCGTGTTCTGCCGATGTACCTCTGGGGAGCGCGAGAGCTGTCGCCTGCGCCGAACTCACGGAATGCAACCCGGCCTGAGTCCGTCCTTGTTCTGTCTTCTTTCCTCCACAGGGAAGACACCGCCCCGAAGGCCGGCCTGCCTGACGCCTTTTCCCTGAACACCGAACTCCCGATGGTCCCCGGCGAGGAAGGGCTAGTCTATGGCCCTCTTCGCAGCTCGGCTTGTTCTCCACCCAGCCCGCTCCAACGGCTTCCAGCCTTCGAGAGTGTCAAAACCGTGGCGAGTCCCTCCTGAGCAACCCGTTCCTCACACGGTTCAAGCGTTCCTGTGAGGTAGACCGGAGGGAGGGCCACCGTGCGGGTTCTCCCGAAATCCGTCCGTTGCGGGCGCCTGAGGGCTGTCCCCTGCACTTACCTCCCAGACTCCAAACAGCCCACGTCCCGTCCCTGTGCTATCTCGCTCCTCGACGGGGAAGACGCTGCCACGCATGGGTGTCTGCCTGAAGCTGTGTCCGTGAACACAGAACGGCGGGCGGTCAACGGCTTGGACTCGCGGGAATGGGACAGGTACGCGACTCGGCCCGTTTCCCACCCGGTCAGTTCCAGCTGCTTCCTTCCTTCGAGACTCTCCAAACTCTGGCGAGACCGTCCTTACGCACGCTTTCCTCGCACGTTGGAAGCGCTTCTGTGAGGTAGGCAGGAGGGAGGAGCACCGTTCTTGTTCTGCCGATGTACCTCTGGGGAGCGCGAGAGCTGTCGCCTGCACCGAACTCACGGAATGCAACCCGGCCTGAGTCCGTCCTTTTTCTGTCTTCTTTCCTCCACAGGGAAGACACCGCCCCGAAGGCCGGCCTGCCTGACGCCTTTTCCCTGAACACCGAACTCCCGATGGTCCCCGGCGAGGAAGGACTAGTCTATGGCCCTCTTCGCAGCTCGGCTTGTTCTCCACCCAGCCCGCTCCAACGGCTTCCAGCCTTCGAGAGTGTCAAAACCGTGGCGAGTCCCTCCTGAGCAACCCGTTCCTCACACGGTTCAAGCGTTCCTGTGAGGTAGACCGGAGGGAGGGCCACCGTGCGGGTTCTCCCGAAATCCGTCCGTTGCGGGCGCCTGAGGGCTGTCCCCTGCACTTACCTCCCAGACTCCAAACAGCCCACGTCCCGTCCCTGTGCTATCTCGCTCCTCGACGGGGAAGACGCTGCCACGCATGGGTGTCTGCCTGAAGCTGTGTCCGTGAACACAGAACGGCGGGCGGTCAACGGCTTGGACTCGCGGGAATGGGACAGGTACGCGACTCGGCCCGTTTCCCACCCGGTCAGTTCCAGCTGCTTCCTTCCTTCGAGACTCTCCAAACTCTGGCGAGACCGTCCTTACGCACGCTTTCCTCGCACGTTGGAAGCGCTTCTGTGAGGTAGGCAGGAGGGAGGAGCACCGTTCTTGTTCTGCCGATGTACCTCTGGGGAGCGCGAGAGCTGTCGCCTGCACCGAACTCACGGAATGCAACCCGGCCTGAGTCCGTCCTTGTTCTGTCTTCTTTCCTCCACAGGGAAGACACCGCCCCGAAGGCCGGCCTGCCTGACGCCTTTTCCCTGAACACCGAACTCCCGATGGTCCCCGGCGAGGAAGGGCTAGTCTATGGCCCTCTTCGCAGCTCGGCTTGTTCTCCACCCAGCCCGCTCCAACGGCTTCCAGCCTTCGAGAGTGTCAAAACCGTGGCGAGTCCCTCCTGAGCAACCCGTTCCTCACACGGTTCAAGCGTTCCTGTGAGGTAGACCGGAGGGAGGGCCACCGTGCGGGTTCTCCCGAAATACGTCCGTTGCGGGCGCCTGAGGGCTGTCCCCTGCACTTACCTCCCAGACTCCAAACAGCCCACGTCCCGTCCCTGTGCTATCTCGCTCCTCGACGGGGAAGACGCTGCCACGCATGGGTGTCTGCCTGAAGCTGTGTCCGTGAACACAGAACGGCGGGCGGTCAACGGCTTGGACTCGCGGGAATGGGACAGGTACGCGACTCGGCCCGTTTCCCACCCGGTCAGTTCCAGCTGCTTCCTTCCTTCGAGACTCTCCAAACTCTGGCGAGACCGTCCTTACGCACGCTTTCCTCGCACGTTGGAAGCGCTTCTGTGAGGTAGGCAGGAGGGAGGAGCACCGTTCGTGTTCTGCCGATGTACCTCTGGGGAGCGCGAGAGCTGTCGCCTGCGCCGAACTCAAGGAATGCAACCCGGCCTGAGTCCGTCCTTGTTCTGTCTTCTTTCCTCCACAGGGAAGACACCGCCCCGAAGGCCGGCCTGCCTGACGCCTTTTCCCTGAACACCGAACTCCCGATGGTCCCCGGCGAGGAAGGGCTAGTCTATGGCCCTCTTCGCAGCTCGGCTTGTTCTCCACCCAGCCCGCTCCAACGGCTTCCAGCCTTCGAGAGTGTCAAAACCGTGGCGAGTCCCTCCTGAGCAACCCGTTCCTCACACGGTTCAAGCGTTCCTGTGAGGTAGACCGGAGGGAGGGCCACCGTGCGGGTTCTCCCGAAATCCGTCCGTTGCGGGCGCCTGAGGGCTGTCCCCTGCACTTACCTCCCAGACTCCAAACAGCCCACGTCCCGTCCCTGTGCTATCTCGCTCCTCGACGGGGAAGACGCTGCCACGCATGGGTGTCTGCCTGAAGCTGTGTCCGTGAACACAGAACGGCGGGCGGTCAACGGCTTGGACTCGCGGGAATGGGACAGGTACGCGACTCGGCCCGTTTCCCACCCGGTCAGTTCCAGCTGCTTCCTTCCTTCGAGACTCTCCAAACTCTGGCGAGACCGTCCTTACGCACGCTTTCCTCGCACGTTGGAAGCGCTTCTGTGAGGTAGGCAGGAGGGAGGAGCGCCGTTCGTGTTCTGCCGATGTACCTCTGGGGAGCGCGAGAGCTGTCGCCTGCGCCGAACTCACGGAATGCAACCCGGCCTGAGTCCGTCCTTGTTCTGTCTTCTTTCCTCCACAGGGAAGACACCGCCCCGAAGGCCGGCCTGCCTGACGCCTTTTCCCTGAACACCGAACTCCCGATGGTCCCCGGCGAGGAAGGACTAGTCTATGGCCCTCTTCGCAGCTCGGCTTGTTCTCCACCCAGCCCGCTCCAACGGCTTCCAGCCTTCGAGAGTGTCAAAACCGTGGCGAGTCCCTCCTGAGCAACCCGTTCCTCACACGGTTCAAGCGTTCCTGTGAGGTAGACCGGAGGGAGGGCCACCGTGCGGGTTCTCCCGAAATACGTACGTTGCGGGCGCCTGAGGGCTGTCCCCTGCACTTACCTCCCAGACTCCAAACAGCCCACGTCCCGTCCCTGTGCTATCTCGCTCCTCGACGGGGAAGACGCTGCCACGCATGGGTGTCTGCCTGAAGCTGTGTCCGTGAACACAGAACGGCGGGCGGTCAACGGCTTGGACTCGCGGGAATGGGACAGGTACGCGACTCGGCCCGTTTCCCACCCGGTCAGTTCCAGCTGCTTCCTTCCTTCGAGACTCTCCAAACTCTGGCGAGACCGTCCTTACGCACGCTTTCCTCGCACGTTGGAAGCGCTTCTGTGAGGTAGGCAGGAGGGAGGAGCGCCGTTCGTGTTCTGCCGATGTACCTCTGGGGAGCGCGAGAGCTGTCGCCTGCACCGAACTCACGGAATGCAACCCGGCCTGAGTCCGTCCTTGTTCTGTCTTCTTTCCTCCACAGGGAAGACACCGCCCCGAAGGCCGGCCTGCCTGACGCCTTTTCCCTGAACACCGAACTCCCGATGGTCCCCGGCGAGGAAGGGCTAGTCTATGGCCCTCTTCGCAGCTCGGCTTGTTCTCCACCCAGCCCGCTCCAACGGCTTCCAGCCTTCGAGAGTGTCAAAACCGTGGCGAGTCCCTCCTGAGCAACCCGTTCCTCACACGGTTCAAGCGTTCCTGTGAGGTAGACCGGAGGGAGGGCCACCGTGCGGGTTCTCCCGAAATACGTCCGTTGCGGGCGCCTGAGGGCTGTCCCCTGCACTTACCTCCCAGACTCCAAACAGCCCACGTCCCGTCCCTGTGCTATCTCGCTCCTCGACGGGGAAGACGCTGCCACGCATGGGTGTCTGCCTGAAGCTGTGTCCGTGAACACAGAACGGCGGGCGGTCAACGGCTTGGACTCGCGGGAATGGGACAGGTACGCGACTCGGCCCGTTTCCCACCCGGTCAGTTCCAGCTGCTTCCTTCCTTCGAGACTCTCCAAACTGTGGCGAGACCGTCCTTACGCACGCTTTCCTCGCACGTTGGAAGCGCTTCCGTGAGGTAGGCAGGAGGGAGGAGCACCGTTCGTGTTCTGCCGATGTACCTCTGGGGAGCGCGAGAGCTGTCGCCTGCACCGAACTCACGGAATGCAACCCGGCCTGAGTCCGTCCTTGTTCTGTCTTCTTTCCTCCTCAGGGAAGACACCGCCCCGAAGGCCGGCCTGCCTGACGCCTTTTCCCTGAACACCGAACTCCCGATGGTCCCCGGCGAGGAAGGGCTAGTCTATGGCCCTCTTCGCAGCTCGGCTTGTTCTCCACCCAGCCCGCTCCAACGGCTTCCAGCCTTCGAGAGTGTCAAAACCGTGGCGAGTCCCTCCTGAGTAACCCGTTCCTCACACGGTTCAAGCGTTCCTGTGAGGTAGACCGGAGGGAGGGCCACCGTGCGGGTTCTCCCGAAATACGTCCGTTGCGGGCGCCTGAGGGCTGTCCCCTGCACTTACCTCCCAGACTCCAAACAGCCCACGTCCCGTCCCTGTGCTATCTCGCTCCTCGACGGGGAAGACGCTGCCACGCATGGGTGTCTGCCTGAAGCTGTGTCCGTGAACACAGAACGGCGGGCGGTCAACGGCTTGGACTCGCGGGAATGGGACAGGTACGCGACTCGGCCCGTTTCCCACCCGGTCAGTTCCAGCTGCTTCCTTCCTTCGAGACTCTCCAAACTCTGGCGAGACCGTCCTTACGCACGCTTTCCTCGCACGTTGGAAGCGCTTCTGTGAGGTAGGCAGGAGGGAGGAGCGCCGTTCGTGTTCTGCCGATGTACCTCTGGGGAGCGCGAGAGCTGTCGCCTGCGCCGAACTCACGGAATGCAACCCGGCCTGAGTCCGTCCTTGTTCTGTCTTCTTTCCTCCACAGGGAAGACACCGCCCCGAAGGCCGGCCTGCCTGACGCCTTTTCCCTGAACACCGAACTCCCGATGGTCCCCGGCGAGGAAGGGCTAGTCTATGGCCCTCTTCGCAGCTCGGCTTGTTCTCCACCCAGCCCGCTCCAACGGCTTCCAGCCTTCGAGAGTGTCAAAACCGTGGCGAGTCCCTCCTGAGCAACCCGTTCCTCACACGGTTCAAGCGTTCCTGTGAGGTAGACCGGAGGGAGGGCCACCGTGCGGGTTCTCCCGAAATACGTCCGTTGCGGGCGCCTGAGGGCTGTCCCCTGCACTTACCTCCCAGACTCCAAACAGCCCACGTCCCGTCCCTGTGCTATCTCGCTCCTCGACGGGGAAGACGCTGCCACGCATGGGTGTCTGCCTGAAGCTGTGTCCGTGAACACAGAACGGCGGGCGGTCAACGGCTTGGACTCGCGGGAATGGGACAGGTACGCGACTCGGCCCGTTTCCCACCCGGTCAGTTCCAGCTGCTTCCTTCCTTCGAGACTCTCCAAACTCTGGCGAGACCGTCCTTACGCACGCTTTCCTCGCACGTTGGAAGCGCTTCTGTGAGGTAGGCAGGAGGGAGGAGCGCCGTTCGTGTTCTGCCGATGTACCTCTGGGGAGCGCGAGAGCTGTCGCCTGCGCCGAACTCACGGAATGCAACCCGGCCTGAGTCCGTCCTTGTTCTGTCTTCTTTCCTCCACAGGGAAGACACCGCCCCGAGGGCCGGCCTGCCTGACGCCTTTTCCCTGAACACCGAACTCCCGATGGTCCCCGGCGAGGAAGGGCTAGTCTATGGCCCTCTTCGCAGCTCGGCTTGTTCTCCACCCAGCCCGCTCCAACGGCTTCCAGCCTTCGAGAGTGTCAAAACCGTGGCGAGTCCCTCCTGAGCAACCCGTTCCTCACACGGTTCAAGCGTTCCTGTGAGGTAGACCGGAGGGAGGGCCACCGTGCGGGTTCTCCCGAAATACGTACGTTGCGGGCGCCTGAGGGCTGTCCCCTGCACTTACCTCCCAGACTCCAAACAGCCCACGTCCCGTCCCTGTGCTATCTCGCTCCTCGACGGGGAAGACGCTGCCACGCATGGGTGTCTGCCTGAAGCTGTGTCCGTGAACACAGAACGGCGGGCGGTCAACGGCTTGGACTCGCGGGAATGGGACAGGTACGCGACTCGGCCCGTTTCCCACCCGGTCAGTTCCAGCTGCTTCCTTCCTTCGAGACTCTCCAAACTCTGGCGAGACCGTCCTTACGCACGCTTTCCTCGCACGTTGGAAGCGCTTCTGTGAGGTAGGCAGGAGGGAGGAGCACCGTTCGTGTTCTGCCGATGTACCTCTGGGGAGCGCGAGAGCTGTCGCCTGCGCCGAACTCACGGAATGCAACCCGGCCTGAGTCCGTCCTTGTTCTGTCTTCTTTCCTCCACAGGGAAGACACCGCCCCGAAGGCCGGCCTGCCTGACGCCTTTTCCCTGAACACCGAACTCCCGATGGTCCCCGGCGAGGAAGGGCTAGTCTATGGCCCTCTTCGCAGCTCGGCTTGTTCTCCACCCAGCCCGCTCCAACGGCTTCCAGCCTTCGAGAGTGTCAAAACCGTGGCGAGTCCCTCCTGAGCAACCCGTTCCTCACACGGTTCAAGCGTTCCTGTGAGGTAGACCGGAGGGAGGGCCACCGTGCGGGTTCACCCGAAATACGTCCGTTGCGGGCGCCTGAGGGCTGTCCCCTGCACTTACCTCCCAGACTCCAAACAGCCCACGTCCCGTCCCTGTGCTATCTCGCTCCTCGACGGGGAAGACGCTGCCACGCATGGGTGTCTGCCTGAAGCTGTGTCCGTGAACACAGAACGGCGGGCGGTCAACGGCTTGGACTCGCGGGAATGGGACAGGTACGCGACTCGGCCCGTTTCCCACCCGGTCAGTTCCAGCTGCTTCCTTCCTTCGAGACTCTCCAAACTGTGGCGAGACCGTCCTTACGCACGCTTTCCTCGCACGTTGGAAGCGCTTCCGTGAGGTAGGCAGGAGGGAGGAGCGCCGTTCGTGTTCTGCCGATGTACCTCTGGGGAGCGCGAGAGCTGTCGCCTGCACCGAACTCACGGAATGCAACCCGGCCTGAGTCCGTCCTTGTTCTGTCTTCTTTCCTCCTCAGGGAAGACACCGCCCCGAAGGCCGGCCTGCCTGACGCCTTTTCCCTGAACACCGAACTCCCGATGGTCCCCGGCGAGGAAGGGCTAGTCTATGGCCCTCTTCGCAGCTCGGCTTGTTCTCCACCCAGCCCGCTCCAACGGCTTCCAGCCTTCGAGAGTGTCAAAACCGTGGCGAGTCCCTCCTGAGTAACCCGTTCCTCACACGGTTCAAGCGTTCCTGTGAGGTAGACCGGAGGGAGGGCCACCGTGCGGGTTCTCCCGAAATACGTCCGTTGCGGGCGCCTGAGGGCTGTCCCCTGCACTTACCTCCCAGACTCCAAACAGCCCACGTCCCGTCCCTGTGCTATCTCGCTCCTCGACGGGGAAGACGCTGCCACGCATGGGTGTCTGCCTGAAGCTGTGTCCGTGAACACAGAACGGCGGGCGGTCAACGGCTTGGACTCGCGGGAATGGGACAGGTACGCGACTCGGCCCGTTTCCCACCCGGTCAGTTCCAGCTGCTTCCTTCCTTCGAGACTCTCCAAACTCTGGCGAGACCGTCCTTACGCACGCTTTCCTCGCACGTTGGAAGCGCTTCTGTGAGGTAGGCAGGAGGGAGGAGCGCCGTTCGTGTTCTGCCGATGTACCTCTGGGGAGCGCGAGAGCTGTCGCCTGCGCCGAACTCACGGAATGCAACCCGGCCTGAGTCCGTCCTTGTTCTGTCTTCTTTCCTCCACAGGGAAGACACCGCCCCGAAGGCCGGCCTGCCTGACGCCTTTTCCCTGAACACCGAACTCCCGATGGTCCCCGGCGAGG
The DNA here is from genome assembly GCF_963455335.1 of Martes martes. Taxonomy (NCBI): domain Eukaryota; kingdom Metazoa; phylum Chordata; class Mammalia; order Carnivora; family Mustelidae; genus Martes; species Martes martes. The sequence goes on from NW_027666676.1 coordinate 90,813, forward strand.
AAGGGCTAGTCTATGGCCCTCTTCGCAGCTCGGCTTGTTCTCCACCCAGCCCGCTCCAACGGCTTCCAGCCTTCGAGAGTGTCAAAACCGTGGCGAGTCCCTCCTGAGCAACCCGTTCTTCACACGGTTCAAGCGTTCCTGTGAGGTAGACCGGAGGGAGGGCCACCGTGCGGGTTCTCCCGAAATACGTCCGTTGCGGGCGCCTGAGGGCTGTCCCCTGCACTTACCTCCCAGACTCCAAACAGCCCACGTCCCGTCCCTGTGCTATCTCGCTCCTCGACGGGGAAGACGCTGCCACGCATGGGTGTCTGCCTGAAGCTGTGTCCGTGAACACAGAACGGCGGGCGGTCAACGGCTTGGACTCGCGGGAATGGGACAGGTACGCGACTCGGCCCGTTTCCCACCCGGTCAGTTCCAGCTGCTTCCTTCCTTCGAGACTCTCCAAACTCTGGCGAGACCGTCCTTACGCACGCTTTCCTCGCACGTTGGAAGCGCTTCTGTGAGGTAGGCAGGAGGGAGGAGCGCCGTTCGTGTTCTGCCGATGTACCTCTGGGGAGCGCGAGAGCTGTCGCCTGCGCCGAACTCACGGAATGCAACCCGGCCTGAGTCCGTCCTTGTTCTGTCTTCTTTCCTCCACAGGGAAGACACCGCCCCGAAGGCCGGCCTGCCTGACGCCTTTTCCCTGAACACCGAACTCCCGATGGTCCCCGGCGAGGAAGGGCTAGTCTATGGCCCTCTTCGCAGCTCGGCTTGTTCTCCACCCAGCCCGCTCCAACGGCTTCCAGCCTTCGAGAGTGTCAAAACCGTGGCGAGTCCCTCCTGAGCAACCCGTTCCTCACACGGTTCAAGCGTTCCTGTGAGGTAGACCGGAGGGAGGGCCACCGTGCGGGTTCTCCCGAAATCCGTCCGTTGCGGGCGCCTGAGGGCTGTCCCCTGCACTTACCTCCCAGACTCCAAACAGCCCACGTCCCGTCCCTGTGCTATCTCGCTCCTCGACGGGGAAGACGCTGCCACGCATGGGTGTCTGCCTGAAGCTGTGTCCGTGAACACAGAACGGCGGGCGGTCAACGGCTTGGACTCGCGGGAATGGGACAGGTACGCGACTCGGCCCGTTTCCCACCCGGTCAGTTCCAGCTGCTTCCTTCCTTCGAGACTCTCCAAACTCTGGCGAGACCGTCCTTACGCACGCTTTCCTCGCACGTTGGAAGCGCTTCTGTGAGGTAGGCAGGAGGGAGGAGCACCGTTCTTGTTCTGCCGATGTACCTCTGGGGAGCGCGAGAGCTGTCGCCTGCACCGAACTCACGGAATGCAACCCGGCCTGAGTCCGTCCTTGTTCTGTCTTCTTTCCTCCACAGGGAAGACACCGCCCCGAAGGCCGGCCTGCCTGACGCCTTTTCCCTGAACACCGAACTCCCGATGGTCCCCGGCGAGGAAGGGCTAGTCTATGGCCCTCTTCGCAGCTCGGCTTGTTCTCCACCCAGCCCGCTCCAACGGCTTCCAGCCTTCGAGAGTGTCAAAACCGTGGCGAGTCCCTCCTGAGCAACCCGTTCCTCACACGGTTCAAGCGTTCCTGTGAGGTAGACCGGAGGGAGGGCCACCGTGCGGGTTCTCCCGAAATACGTCCGTTGCGGGCGCCTGAGGGCTGTCCCCTGCACTTACCTCCCAGACTCCAAACAGCCCACGTCCCGTCCCTGTGCTATCTCGCTCCTCGACGGGGAAGACGCTGCCACGCATGGGTGTCTGCCTGAAGCTGTGTCCGTGAACACAGAACGGCGGGCGGTCAACGGCTTGGACTCGCGGGAATGGGACAGGTACGCGACTCGGCCCGTTTCCCACCCGGTCAGTTCCAGCTGCTTCCTTCCTTCGAGACTCTCCAAACTCTGGCGAGACCGTCCTTACGCACGCTTTCCTCGCACGTTGGAAGCGCTTCTGTGAGGTAGGCAGGAGGGAGGAGCACCGTTCGTGTTCTGCCGATGTACCTCTGGGGAGCGCGAGAGCTGTCGCCTGCGCCGAACTCAAGGAATGCAACCCGGCCTGAGTCCGTCCTTGTTCTGTCTTCTTTCCTCCACAGGGAAGACACCGCCCCGAAGGCCGGCCTGCCTGACGCCTTTTCCCTGAACACCGAACTCCCGATGGTCCCCGGCGAGGAAGGGCTAGTCTATGGCCCTCTTCGCAGCTCGGCTTGTTCTCCACCCAGCCCGCTCCAACGGCTTCCAGCCTTCGAGAGTGTCAAAACCGTGGCGAGTCCCTCCTGAGCAACCCGTTCCTCACACGGTTCAAGCGTTCCTGTGAGGTAGACCGGAGGGAGGGCCACCGTGCGGGTTCTCCCGAAATACGTCCGTTGCGGGCGCCTGAGGGCTGTCCCCTGCACTTACCTCCCAGACTCCAAACAGCCCACGTCCCGTCCCTGTGCTATCTCGCTCCTCGACGGGGAAGACGCTGCCACGCATGGGTGTCTGCCTGAAGCTGTGTCCGTGAACACAGAACGGCGGGCGGTCAACGGCTTGGACTCGCGGGAATGGGACAGGTACGCGACTCGGCCCGTTTCCCACCCGGTCAGTTCCAGCTGCTTCCTTCCTTCGAGACTCTCCAAACTCTGGCGAGACCGTCCTTACGCACGCTTTCCTCGCACGTTGGAAGCGCTTCTGTGAGGTAGGCAGGAGGGAGGAGCGCCGTTCGTGTTCTGCCGATGTACCTCTGGGGAGCGCGAGAGCTGTCGCCTGCGCCGAACTCACGGAATGCAACCCGGCCTGAGTCCGTCCTTGTTCTGTCTTCTTTCCTCCACAGGGAAGACACCGCCCCGAAGGCCGGCCTGCCTGACGCCTTTTCCCTGAACACCGAACTCCCGATGGTCCCCGGCGAGGAAGGGCTAGTCTATGGCCCTCTTCGCAGCTCGGCTTGTTCTCCACCCAGCCCGCTCCAACGGCTTCCAGCCTTCGAGAGTGTCAAAACCGTGGCGAGTCCCTCCTGAGCAACCCGTTCCTCACACGGTTCAAGCGTTCCTGTGAGGTAGACCGGAGGGAGGGCCACCGTGCGGGTTCTCCCGAAATACGTCCGTTGCGGGCGCCTGAGGGCTGTCCCCTGCACTTACCTCCCAGACTCCAAACAGCCCACGTCCCGTCCCTGTGCTATCTCGCTCCTCGACGGGGAAGACGCTGCCACGCATGGGTGTCTGCCTGAAGCTGTGTCCGTGAACACAGAACGGCGGGCGGTCAACGGCTTGGACTCGCGGGAATGGGACAGGTACGCGACTCGGCCCGTTTCCCACCCGGTCAGTTCCAGCTGCTTCCTTCCTTCGAGACTCTCCAAACTCTGGCGAGACCGTCCTTACGCACGCTTTCCTCGCACGTTGGAAGCGCTTCTGTGAGGTAGGCAGGAGGGAGGAGCACCGTTCTTGTTCTGCCGATGTACCTCTGGGGAGCGCGAGAGCTGTCGCCTGCACCGAACTCACGGAATGCAACCCGGCCTGAGTCCGTCCTTGTTCTGTCTTCTTTCCTCCACAGGGAAGACACCGCCCCGAAGGCCGGCCTGCCTGACGCCTTTTCCCTGAACACCGAACTCCCGATGGTCCCCGGCGAGGAAGGACTAGTCTATGGCCCTCTTCGCAGCTCGGCTTGTTCTCCACCCAGCCCGCTCCAACGGCTTCCAGCCTTCGAGAGTGTCAAAACCGTGGCGAGTCCCTCCTGAGCAACCCGTTCCTCACACGGTTCAAGCGTTCCTGTGAGGTAGACCGGAGGGAGGGCCACCGTGCGGGTTCTCCCGAAATACGTACGTTGCGGGCGCCTGAGGGCTGTCCCCTGCACTTACCTCCCAGACTCCAAACAGCCCACGTCCCGTCCCTGTGCTATCTCGCTCCTCGACGGGGAAGACGCTGCCACGCATGGGTGTCTGCCTGAAGCTGTGTCCGTGAACACAGAACGGCGGGCGGTCAACGGCTTGGACTCGCGGGAATGGGACAGGTACGCGACTCGGCCCGTTTCCCACCCGGTCAGTTCCAGCTGCTTCCTTCCTTCGAGACTCTCCAAACTCTGGCGAGACCGTCCTTACGCACGCTTTCCTCGCACGTTGGAAGCGCTTCTGTGAGGTAGGCAGGAGGGAGGAGCGCCGTTCGTGTTCTGCCGATGTACCTCTGGGGAGCGCGAGAGCTGTCGCCTGCGCCGAACTCACGGAATGCAACCCGGCCTGAGTCCGTCCTTGTTCTGTCTTCTTTCCTCCACAGGGAAGACACCGCCCCGAAGGCCGGCCTGCCTGACGCCTTTTCCCTGAACACCGAACTCCCGATGGTCCCCGGCGAGGAAGGGCTAGTCTATGGCCCTCTTCGCAGCTCGGCTTGTTCTCCACCCAGCCCGCTCCAACGGCTTCCAGCCTTCGAGAGTGTCAAAACCGTGGCGAGTCCCTCCTGAGCAACCCGTTCCTCACACGGTTCAAGCGTTCCTGTGAGGTAGACCGGAGGGAGGGCCACCGTGCGGGTTCTCCCGAAATACGTCCGTTGCGGGCGCCTGAGGGCTGTCCCCTGCACTTACCTCCCAGACTCCAAACAGCCCACGTCCCGTCCCTGTGCTATCTCGCTCCTCGACGGGGAAGACGCTGCCACGCATGGGTGTCTGCCTGAAGCTGTGTCCGTGAACACAGAACGGCGGGCGGTCAACGGCTTGGACTCGCGGGAATGGGACAGGTACGCGACTCGGCCCGTTTCCCACCCGGTCAGTTCCAGCTGCTTCCTTCCTTCGAGACTCTCCAAACTGTGGCGAGACCGTCCTTACGCACGCTTTCCTCGCACGTTGGAAGCGCTTCCGTGAGGTAGGCAGGAGGGAGGAGCACCGTTCGTGTTCTGCCGATGTACCTCTGGGGAGCGCGAGAGCTGTCGCCTGCACCGAACTCACGGAATGCAACCCGGCCTGAGTCCGTCCTTGTTCTGTCTTCTTTCCTCCTCAGGGAAGACACCGCCCCGAAGGCCGGCCTGCCTGACGCCTTTTCCCTGAACACCGAACTCCCGATGGTCCCCGGCGAGGAAGGGCTAGTCTATGGCCCTCTTCGCAGCTCGGCTTGTTCTCCACCCAGCCCGCTCCAACGGCTTCCAGCCTTCGAGAGTGTCAAAACCGTGGCGAGTCCCTCCTGAGTAACCCGTTCCTCACACGGTTCAAGCGTTCCTGTGAGGTAGACCGGAGGGAGGGCCACCGTGCGGGTTCTCCCGAAATACGTCCGTTGCGGGCGCCTGAGGGCTGTCCCCTGCACTTACCTCCCAGACTCCAAACAGCCCACGTCCCGTCCCTGTGCTATCTCGCTCCTCGACGGGGAAGACGCTGCCACGCATGGGTGTCTGCCTGAAGCTGTGTCCGTGAACACAGAACGGCGGGCGGTCAACGGCTTGGACTCGCGGGAATGGGACAGGTACGCGACTCGGCCCGTTTCCCACCCGGTCAGTTCCAGCTGCTTCCTTCCTTCGAGACTCTCCAAACTCTGGCGAGACCGTCCTTACGCACGCTTTCCTCGCACGTTGGAAGCGCTTCTGTGAGGTAGGCAGGAGGGAGGAGCGCCGTTCGTGTTCTGCCGATGTACCTCTGGGGAGCGCGAGAGCTGTCGCCTGCACCGAACTCACGGAATGCAACCCGGCCTGAGTCCGTCCTTGTTCTGTCTTCTTTCCTCCACAGGGAAGACACCGCCCCGAAGGCCGGCCTGCCTGACGCCTTTTCCCTGAACACCGAACTCCCGATGGTCCCCGGCGAGGAAGGGCTAGTCTATGGCCCTCTTCGCAGCTCGGCTTGTTCTCCACCCAGCCCGCTCCAACGGCTTCCAGCCTTCGAGAGTGTCAAAACCGTGGCGAGTCCCTCCTGAGCAACCCGTTCCTCACACGGTTCAAGCGTTCCTGTGAGGTAGACCGGAGGGAGGGCCACCGTGCGGGTTCTCCCGAAATACGTCCGATGCGGGCGCCTGAGGGCTGTCCCCTGCACTTACCTCCCAGACTCCAAACAGCCCACGTCCCGTCCCTGTGCTATCTCGCTCCTCGACGGGGAAGACGCTGCCACGCATGGGTGTCTGCCTGAAGCTGTGTCCGTGAACACAGAACGGCGGGCGGTCAACGGCTTGGACTCGCGGGAATGGGACAGGTACGCGACTCGGCCCGTTTCCCACCCGGTCAGTTCCAGCTGCTTCCTTCCTTCGAGACTCTCCAAACTCTGGCGAGACCGTCCTTACGCACGCTTTCCTCGCACGTTGGAAGCGCTTCTGTGAGGTAGGCAGGAGGGAGGAGCGCCGTTCGTGTTCTGCCGATGTAACTCTGGGGAGCGCGAGAGCTGTCGCCTGCACCGAACTCACGGAATGCAACCCGGCCTGAGTCCGTCCTTGTTCTGTCTTCTTTCCTCCACAGGGAAGACACCGCCCCGAAGGCCGGCCTGCCTGACGCCTTTTCCCTGAACACCGAACTCCCGATGGTCTCCGGCGAGGAAGGGCTAGTCTATGGCCCTCTTCGCAGCTCGGCTTGTTCTCCACCCAGCCCGCTCCAACGGCTTCCAGCCTTCGAGAGTGTCAAAACCGTGGCGAGTCCCTCCTGAGCAACCCGTTCCTCACACGGTTCAAGCGTTCCTGTGAGGTAGACCGGAGGGAGGGCCACCGTGCGGGTTCTCCCGAAATACGTACGTTGCGGGCGCCTGAGGGCTGTCCCCTGCACTTACCTCCCAGACTCCAAACAGCCCACGTCCTGTCCCTGTGCTATCTCGCTCCTCGACGGGGAAGACGCTGCCACGCATGGGTGTCTGCCTGAAGCTGTGTCCGTGAACACAGAACGGCGGGCGGTCAACGGCTTGGACTCGCGGGAATGGGACAGGTACGCGACTCGGCCCGTTTCCCACCCGGTCAGTTCCAGCTGCTTCCTTCCTTCGAGACTCTCCAAACTCTGGCGAGACCGTCCTTACGCACGCTTTCCTCGCACGTTGGAAGCGCTTCTGTGAGGTAGGCAGGAGGGAGGAGCACCGTTCGTGTTCTGCCGATGTACCTCTGGGGAGCGCGAGAGCTGTCGCCTGCGCCGAACTCACGGAATGCAACCCGGCCTGAGTCCGTCCTTGTTCTGTCTTCTTTCCTCCACAGGGAAGACACCGCCCCGAAGGCCGGCCTGCCTGACGCCTTTTCCCTGAACACCGAACTCCCGATGGTCCCCGGCGAGGAAGGGCTAGTCTATGGCCCTCTTCGCAGCTCGGCTTGTTCTCCACCCAGCCCGCTCCAACGGCTTCCAGCCTTCGAGAGTGTCAAAACCGTGGCGAGTCCCTCCTGAGCAACCCGTTCCTCACACGGTTCAAGCGTTCCTGTGAGGTAGACCGGAGGGAGGGCCACCGTGCGGGTTCTCCCGAAATACGTCCGTTGCGGGCGCCTGAGGGCTGTCCCCTGCACTTACCTCCCAGACTCCAAACAGCCCACGTCCCGTCCCTGTGCTATCTCGCTCCTCGACGGGGAAGACGCTGCCACGCATGGGTGTCTGCCTGAAGCTGTGTCCGTGAACACAGAACGGCGGGCGGTCAACGGCTTGGACTCGCGGGAATGGGACAGGTACGCGACTCGGCCCGTTTCCCACCCGGTCAGTTCCAGCTGCTTCCTTCCTTCGAGACTCTCCAAACTCTGGCGAGACCGTCCTTACGCACGCTTTCCTCGCACGTTGGAAGCGCTTCTGTGAGGAAGGCAGGAGGGAGGAGCGCCGTTCGTGTTCTGCCGATGTACCTCTGGGGAGCGCGAGAGCTGTCGCCTGCACCGAACTCACGGAATGCAACCCGGCCTGAGTCCGTCCTTGTTCTGTCTTCTTTCCTCCACAGGGAAGACACCGCCCCGAAGGCCGGCCTGCCTGACGCCTTTTCCCTGAACACCGAACTCCCGATGGTCCCCGGCAAGGAAGGGCTAGTCTATGGCCCTCTTCGCAGCTCTGCTTGTTCTCCACCCAGCCCGCTCCAACGGCTTCCAGCCTTCGAGAGTGTCAAAACCGTGGCGAGTCCCTCCTGAGCAACCCGTTCCTCACACGGTTCAAGCGTTCCTGTGAGGTAGACCGGAGGGAGGGCCACCGTGCGGGTTCTCCCGAAATACGTCCGTTGCGGGCGCCTGAGGGCTGTCCCCTGCACTTACCTCCCAGACTCCAAACAGCCCACGTCCCGTCCCTGTGCTATCTCGCTCCTCGACGGGGAAGACGCTGCCACGCATGGGTGTCTGCCTGAAGCTGTGTCCGTGAACACAGAACGGCGGGCGGTCAACGGCTTGGACTCGCGGGAATGGGACAGGTACGCGACTCGGCCCGTTTCCCACCCGGTCAGTTCCAGCTGCTTCCTTCCTTCGAGACTCTCCAAACTCTGGCGAGACCGTCCTTACGCACGCTTTCCTCGCACGTTGGAAGCGCTTCTGTGAGGTAGGCAGGAGGGAGGAGCACCGTTCGTGTTCTGCCGATGTACCTCTGGGGAGCGCGAGAGCTGTCGCCTGCGCCGAACTCACGGAATGCAACCCGGCCTGAGTCCGTCCTTGTTCTGTCTTCTTTCCTCCACAGGGAAGACACCGCCCCGAAGGCCGGCCTGCCTGACGCCTTTTCCCTGAACACCGAACTCCCGATGGTCCCCGGCGAGGAAGGGCTAGTCTATGGCCCTCTTCGCAGCTCGGCTTGTTCTCCACCCAGCCCGCTCCAACGGCTTCCAGCCTTCGAGAGTGTCAAAACCGTGGCGAGTCCCTCCTGAGCAACCCGTTCCTCACACGGTTCAAGCGTTCCTGTGAGGTAGACCGGAGGGAGGGCCACCGTGCGGGTTCTCCCGAAATACGTCCGTTGCGGGCGCCTGAGGGCTGTCCCCTGCACTTACCTCCCAGACTCCAAACAGCCCACGTCCCGTCCCTGTGCTATCTCGCTCCTCGACGGGGAAGACGCTGCCACGCATGGGTGTCTGCCTGAAGCTGTGTCCGTGAACACAGAACGGCGGGCGGTCAACGGCTTGGACTCGCGGGAATGGGACAGGTACGCGACTCGGCCCGTTTCCCACCCGGTCAGTTCCAGCTGCTTCCTTCCTTCGAGACTCTCCAAACTCTGGCGAGACCGTCCTTACGCACGCTTTCCTCGCACGTTGGAAGCGCTTCTGTGAGGAAGGCAGGAGGGAGGAGCGCCGTTCGTGTTCTGCCGATGTACCTCTGGGGAGCGCGAGAGCTGTCGCCTGCACCGAACTCACGGAATGCAACCCGGCCTGAGTCCGTCCTTGTTCTGTCTTCTTTCCTCCACAGGGAAGACACCGCCCCGAAGGCCGGCCTGCCTGACGCCTTTTCCCTGAACACCGAACTCCCGATGGTCCCCGGCGAGGAAGGGCTAGTCTATGGCCCTCTTCGCAGCTCTGCTTGTTCTCCACCCAGCCCGCTCCAACGGCTTCCAGCCTTCGAGAGTGTCAAAACCGTGGCGAGTCCCTCCTGAGCAACCCGTTCCTCACACGGTTCAAGCGTTCCTGTGAGGTAGACCGGAGGGAGGGCCACCGTGCGGGTTCTCCCGAAATCCGTCCGTTGCGGGCGCCTGAGGGCTGTCCCCTGCACTTACCTCCCAGACTCCAAACAGCCCACGTCCCGTCCCTGTGCTATCTCGCTCCTCGACGGGGAAGACGCTGCCACGCATGGGTGTCTGCCTGAAGCTGTGTCCGTGAACACAGAACGGCGGGCGGTCAACGGCTTGGACTCGCGGGAATGGGACAGGTACGCGACTCGGCCCGTTTCCCACCCGGTCAGTTCCAGCTGCTTCCTTCCTTCGAGACTCTCCAAACTCTGGCGAGACCGTCCTTACGCACGCTTTCCTCGCACGTTGGAAGCGCTTCTGTGAGGTAGGCAGGAGGGAGGAGCGCCGTTCGTGTTCTGCCGATGTACCTCTGGGGAGCGCGAGAGCTGTCGCCTGCGCCGAACTCACGGAATGCAACCCGGCCTGAGTCCGTCCTTGTTCTGTCTTCTTTCCTCCACAGGGAAGACACCGCCCCGAAGGCCGGCCTGCCTGACGCCTTTTCCCTGAACACCGAACTCCCGATGGTCCCCGGCGAGGAAGGGCTAGTCTATGGCCCTCTTCGCAGCTCGGCTTGTTCTCCACCCAGCCCGCTCCAACGGCTTCCAGCCTTCGAGAGTGTCAAAACCGTGGCGAGTCCCTCCTGAGCAACCCGTTCCTCACACGGTTCAAGCGTTCCTGTGAGGTAGACCGGAGGGAGGGCCACCGTGCGGGTTCTCCCGAAATACGTCCGTTGCGGGCGCCTGAGGGCTGTCCCCTGCACTTACCTCCCAGACTCCAAACAGCCCACGTCCCGTCCCTGTGCTATCTCGCTCCTCGACGGGGAAGACGCTGCCACGCATGGGTGTCTGCCTGAAGCTGTGTCCGTGAACACAGAACGGCGGGCGGTCAACGGCTTGGACTCGCGGGAATGGGACAGGTACGCGACTCGGCCCGTTTCCCACCCGGTCAGTTCCAGCTGCTTCCTTCCTTCGAGACTCTCCAAACTCTGGCGAGACCGTCCTTACGCACGCTTTCCTCGCACGTTGGAAGCGCTTCTGTGAGGTAGGCAGGAGGGAGGAGCACCGTTCGTGTTCTGCCGATGTACCTCTGGGGAGCGCGAGAGCTGTCGCCTGCGCCGAACTCACGGAATGCAACCCGGCCTGAGTCCGTCCTTGTTCTGTCTTCTTTCCTCCACAGGGAAGACACCGCCCCGAAGGCCGGCCTGCCTGACGCCTTTTCCCTGAACACCGAACTCCCGATGGTCCCCGGCGAGGAAGGGCTAGTCTATGGCCCTCTTCGCAGCTCGGCTTGTTCTCCACCCAGCCCGCTCCAACGGCTTCCAGCCTTCGAGAGTGTCAAAACCGTGGCGAGTCCCTCCTGAGCAACCCGTTCCTCACACGGTTCAAGCGTTCCTGTGAGGTAGACCGGAGGGAGGGCCACCGTGCGGGTTCTCCCGAAATACGTCCGTTGCGGGCGCCTGAGGGCTGTCCCCTGCACTTACCTCCCAGACTCCAAACAGCCCACGTCCCGTCCCTGTGCTATCTCGCTCCTCGACGGGGAAGACGCTGCCACGCATGGGTGTCTGCCTGAAGCTGTGTCCGTGAACACAGAACGGCGGGCGGTCAACGGCTTGGACTCGCGGGAATGGGACAGGTACGCGACTCGGCCCGTTTCCCACCCGGTCAGTTCCAGCTGCTTCCTTCCTTCGAGACTCTCCAAACTCTGGCGAGACCGTCCTTACGCACGCTTTCCTCGCACGTTGGAAGCGCTTCTGTGAGGTAGGCAGGAGGGAGGAGCGCCGTTCGTGTTCTGCCGATGTACCTCTGGGGAGCGCGAGAGCTGTCGCCTGCGCCGAACTCACGGAATGCAACCCGGCCTGAGTCCGTCCTTGTTCTGTCTTCTTTCCTCCACAGGGAAGACACCGCCCCGAAGGCCGGCCTGCCTGACGCCTTTTCCCTGAACACCGAACTCCCGATGGTCCCCGGCGAGGAAGGGCTAGTCTATGGCCCTCTTCGCAGCTCGGCTTGTTCTCCACCCAGCCCGCTCCAACGGCTTCCAGCCTTCGAGAGTGTCAAAACCGTGGCGAGTCCCTCCTGAGCAACCCGTTCCTCACACGGTTCAAGCGTTCCTGTGAGGTAGACCGGAGGGAGGGCCACCGTGCGGGTTCTCCCGAAATACGTCCGTTGCGGGCGCCTGAGGGCTGTCCCCTGCACTTACCTCCCAGACTCCAAACAGCCCACGTCCCGTCCCTGTGCTATCTCGCTCCTCGACGGGGAAGACGCTGCCACGCATGGGTGTCTGCCTGAAGCTGTGTCCGTGAACACAGAACGGCGGGCGGTCAACGGCTTGGACTCGCGGGAATGGGACAGGTACGCGACTCGGCCCGTTTCCCACCCGGTCAGTTCCAGCTGCTTCCTTCCTTCGAGACTCTCCAAACTGTGGCGAGACCGTCCTTACGCACGCTTTCCTCGCACGTTGGAAGCGCTTCCGTGAGGTAGGCAGGAGGGAGGAGCGCCGTTCGTGTTCTGCCGATGTACCTCTGGGGAGCGCGAGAGCTGTCGCCTGCACCGAACTCACGGAATGCAACCCGGCCTGAGTCCGTCCTTGTTCTGTCTTCTTTCCTCCTCAGGGAAGACACCGCCCCGAAGGCCGGCCTGCCTGACGCCTTTTCCCTGAACACCGAACTCCCGATGGTCCCCGGCGAGGAAGGGCTAGTCTATGGCCCTCTTCGCAGCTCGGCTTGTTCTCCACCCAGCCCGCTCCAACGGCTTCCAGCCTTCGAGAGTGTCAAAACCGTGGCGAGTCCCTCCTGAGTAACCCGTTCCTCACACGGTTCAAGCGTTCCTGTGAGGTAGACCGGAGGGAGGGCCACCGTGCGGGTTCTCCCGAAATACGTCCGTTGCGGGCGCCTGAGGGCTGTCCCCTGCACTTACCTCCCAGACTCCAAACAGCCCACGTCCCGTCCCTGTGCTATCTCGCTCCTCGACGGGGAAGACGCTGCCACGCATGGGTGTCTGCCTGAAGCTGTGTCCGTGAACACAGAACGGCGGGCGGTCAACGGCTTGGACTCGCGGGAATGGGACAGGTACGCGACTCGGCCCGTTTCCCACCCGGTCAGTTCCAGCTGCTTCCTTCCTTCGAGACTCTCCAAACTCTGGCGAGACCGTCCTTACGCACGCTTTCCTCGCACGTTGGAAGCGCTTCTGTGAGGTAGGCAGGAGGGAGGAGCGCCGTTCGTGTTCTGCCGATGTACCTCTGGGGAGCGCGAGAGCTGTCGCCTGCGCCGAACTCACGGAATGCAACCCGGCCTGAGTCCGTCCTTGTTCTGTCTTCTTTCCTCCACAGGGAAGACACCGCCCCGAAGGCCGGCCTGCCTGACGCCTTTTCCCTGAACACCGAACTCCCGATGGTCCCCGGCGAGGAAGGGCTAGTCTATGGCCCTCTTCGCAGCTCGGCTTGTTCTCCACCCAGCCCGCTCCAACGGCTTCCAGCCTTCGAGAGTGTCAAAACCGTGGCGAGTCCCTCCTGAGCAACCCGTTCTTCACACGGTTCAAGCGTTCCTGTGAGGTAGACCGGAGGGAGGGCCACCGTGCGGGTTCTCCCGAAATACGTCCGTTGCGGGCGCCTGAGGGCTGTCCCCTGCACTTACCTCCCAGACTCCAAACAGCCCACGTCCCGTCCCTGTGCTATCTCGCTCCTCGACGGGGAAGACGCTGCCACGCATGGGTGTCTGCCTGAAGCTGTGTCCGTGAACACAGAACGGCGGGCGGTCAACGGCTTGGACTCGCGGGAATGGGACAGGTACGCGACTCGGCCCGTTTCCCACCCGGTCAGTTCCAGCTGCTTCCTTCCTTCGAGACTCTCCAAACTCTGGCGAGACCGTCCTTACGCACGCTTTCCTCGCACGTTGGAAGCGCTTCTGTGAGGTAGGCAGGAGGGAGGAGCGCCGTTCGTGTTCTGCCGATGTACCTCTGGGGAGCGCGAGAGCTGTCGCCTGCGCCGAACTCACGGAATGCAACCCGGCCTGAGTCCGTCCTTGTTCTGTCTTCTTTCCTCCACAGGGAAGACACCGCCCCGAAGGCCGGCCTGCCTGACGCCTTTTCCCTGAACACCGAACTCCCGATGGTCCCCGGCGAGGAAGGGCTAGTCTATGGCCCTCTTCGCAGCTCGGCTTGTTCTCCACCCAGCCCGCTCCAACGGCTTCCAGCCTTCGAGAGTGTCAAAACCGTGGCGAGTCCCTCCTGAGCAACCCGTTCCTCACACGGTTCAAGCGTTCCTGTGAGGTAGACCGGAGGGAGGGCCACCGTGCGGGTTCTCCCGAAATACGTCCGTTGCGGGCGCCTGAGGGCTGTCCCCTGCACTTACCTCCCAGACTCCAAACAGCCCACGTCCCGTCCCTGTGCTATCTCGCTCCTCGACGGGGAAGACGCTGCCACGCATGGGTGTCTGCCTGAAGCTGTGTCCGTGAACACAGAACGGCGGGCGGTCAACGGCTTGGACTCGCGGGAATGGGACAGGTACGCGACTCGGCCCGTTTCCCACCCGGTCAGTTCCAGCTGCTTCCTTCCTTCGAGACTCTCCAAACTCTGGCGAGACCGTCCTTACGCACGCTTTCCTCGCACGTTGGAAGCGCTTCTGTGAGGTAGGCAGGAGGGAGGAGCGCCGTTCGTGTTCTGCCGATGTACCTCTGGGGAGCGCGAGAGCTGTCGCCTGCACCGAACTCACGGAATGCAACCCGGCCTGAGTCCGTCCTTGTTCTGTCTTCTTTCCTCCACAGGGAAGACACCGCCCCGAAGGCCGGCCTGCCTGACGCCTTTTCCCTGAACACCGAACTCCCGATGGTCCCCGGCGAGGAAGGGCTAGTCTATGGCCCTCTTCGCAGCTCGGCTTGTTCTCCACCCAGCCCGCTCCAACGGCTTCCAGCCTTCGAGAGTGTCAAAACCGTGGCGAGTCCCTCCTGAGCAACCCGTTCCTCACACGGTTCAAGCGTTCCTGTGAGGTAGACCGGAGGGAGGGCCACCGTGCGGGTTCTCCCGAAATACGTCCGTTGCGGGCGCCTGAGGGCTGTCCCCTGCACTTACCTCCCAGACTCCAAACAGCCCACGTCCCGTCCCTGTGCTATCTCGCTCCTCGACGGGGAAGACGCTGCCACGCATGGGTGTCTGCCTGAAGCTGTGTCCGTGAACACAGAACGGCGGGCGGTCAACGGCTTGGACTCGCGGGAATGGGACAGGTACGCGACTCGGCCCGTTTCCCACCCGGTCAGTTCCAGCTGCTTCCTTCCTTCGAGACTCTCCAAACTCTGGCGAGACCGTCCTTACGCACGCTTTCCTCGCACGTTGGAAGCGCTTCTGTGAGGTAGGCAGGAGGGAGGAGCGCCGTTCGTGTTCTGCCGATGTAACTCTGGGGAGCGCGAGAGCTGTCGCCTGCGCCGAACTCACGGAATGCAACCCGGCCTGAGTCCGTCCTTGTTCTGTCTTCTTTCCTCCACAGGGAAGACACCGCCCCGAAGGCCGGCCTGCCTGACGCCTTTTCCCTGAACACCGAACTCCCGATGGTCCCCGGCGAGGAAGGGCTAGTCTATGGCCCTCTTCGCAGCTCTGCTTGTTCTCCACCCAGCCCGCTCCAACGGCTTCCAGCCTTCGAGAGTGTCAAAACCGTGGCGAGTCCCTCCTGAGCAACCCGTTCCTCACACGGTTCAAGCGTTCCTGTGAGGTAGACCGGAGGGAGGGCCACCGTGCGGGTTCTCCCGAAATACGTACGTTGCGGGCGCCTGAGGGCTGTCCCCTGCACTTACCTCCCAGACTCCAAACAGCCCACGTCCCGTCCCTGTGCTATCTCGCTCCTCGACGGGGAAGACGCTGCCACGCATGGGTGTCTGCCTGAAGCTGTGTCCGTGAACACAGAACGGCGGGCGGTCAACGGCTTGGACTCGCGGGAATGGGACAGGTACGCGACTCGGCCCGTTTCCCACCCGGTCAGTTCCAGCTGCTTCCTTCCTTCGAGACTCTCCAAACTCTGGCGAGACCGTCCTTACGCACGCTTTCCTCGCACGTTGGAAGCGCTTCTGTGAGGTAGGCAGGAGGGAGGAGCGCCGTTCGTGTTCTGCCGATGTACCTCTGGGGAGCGCGAGAGCTGTCGCCTGCACCGAACTCACGGAATGCAACCCGGCCTGAGTCCGTCCTTGTTCTGTCTTCTTTCCTCCACAGGGAAGACACCGCCCCGAAGGCCGGCCTGCCTGACGCCTTTTCCCTGAACACCGAACTCCCGATGGTCCCCGGCGAGGAAGGGCTAGTCTATGGCCCTCTTCGCAGCTCGGCTTGTTCTCCACCCAGCCCGCTCCAACGGCTTCCAGCCTTCGAGAGTGTCAAAACCGTGGCGAGTCCCTCCTGAGCAACCCGTTCCTCACACGGTTCAAGCGTTCCTGTGAGGTAGACCGGAGGGAGGGCCACCGTGCGGGTTCTCCCGAAATACGTCCGTTGCGGGCGCCTGAGGGCTGTCCCCTGCACTTACCTCCCAGACTCCAAACAGCCCACGTCCCGTCCCTGTGCTATCTCGCTCCTCGACGGGGAAGACGCTGCCACGCATGGGTGTCTGCCTGAAGCTGTGTCCGTGAACACAGAACGGCGGGCGGTCAACGGCTTGGACTCGCGGGAATGGGACAGGTACGCGACTCGGCCCGTTTCCCACCCGGTCAGTTCCAGCTGCTTCCTTCCTTCGAGACTCTCCAAACTCTGGCGAGACCGTCCTTACGCACGCTTTCCTCGCACGTTGGAAGCGCTTCTGTGAGGTAGGCAGGAGGGAGGAGCGCCGTTCGTGTTCTGCCGATGTAACTCTGGGGAGCGCGAGAGCTGTCGCCTGCGCCGAACTCACGGAATGCAACCCGGCCTGAGTCCGTCCTTGTTCTGTCTTCTTTCCTCCACAGGGAAGACACCGCCCCGAAGGCCGGCCTGCCTGACGCCTTTTCCCTGAACACCGAACTCCCGATGGTCCCCGGCGAGGAAGGGCTAGTCTATGGCCCTCTTCGCAGCTCTGCTTGTTCTCCACCCAGCCCGCTCCAACGGCTTCCAGCCTTCGAGAGTGTCAAAACCGTGGCGAGTCCCTCCTGAGCAACCCGTTCCTCACACGGTTCAAGCGTTCCTGTGAGGTAGACCGGAGGGAGGGCCACCGTGCGGGTTCTCCCGAAATACGTACGTTGCGGGCGCCTGAGGGCTGTCCCCTGCACTTACCTCCCAGACTCCAAACAGCCCACGTCCCGTCCCTGTGCTATCTCGCTCCTCGACGGGGAAGACGCTGCCACGCATGGGTGTCTGCCTGAAGCTGTGTCCGTGAACACAGAACGGCGGGCGGTCAACGGCTTGGACTCGCGGGAATGGGACAGGTACGCGACTCGGCCCGTTTCCCACCCGGTCAGTTCCAGCTGCTTCCTTCCTTCGAGACTCTCCAAACTCTGGCGAGACCGTCCTTACGCACGCTTTCCTCGCACGTTGGAAGCGCTTCTGTGAGGTAGGCAGGAGGGAGGAGCACCGTTCGTGTTCTGCCGATGTACCTCTGGGGAGCGCGAGAGCTGTCGCCTGCGCCGAACTCACGGAATGCAACCCGGCCTGAGTCCGTCCTTGTTCTGTCTTCTTTCCTCCACAGGGAAGACACCGCCCCGAAGGCCGGCCTGCCTGACGCCTTTTCCCTGAACACCGAACTCCCGATGGTCCCCGGCGAGGAAGGGCTAGTCTATGGCCCTCTTCGCAGCTCGGCTTGTTCTCCACCCAGCCCGCTCCAACGGCTTCCAGCCTTCGAGAGTGTCAAAACCGTGGCGAGTCCCTCCTGAGCAACCCGTTCCTCACACGGTTCAAGCGTTCCTGTGAGGTAGACCGGAGGGAGGGCCACCGTGCGGGTTCTCCCGAAATACGTCCGTTGCGGGCGCCTGAGGGCTGTCCCCTGCACTTACCTCCCAGACTCCAAACAGCCCACGTCCCGTCCCTGTGCTATCTCGCTCCTCGACGGGGAAGACGCTGCCACGCATGGGTGTCTGCCTGAAGCTGTGTCCGTGAACACAGAACGGCGGGCGGTCAACGGCTTGGACTCGCGGGAATGGGACAGGTACGCGACTCGGCCCGTTTCCCACCCGGTCAGTTCCAGCTGCTTCCTTCCTTCGAGACTCTCCAAACTCTGGCGAGACCGTCCTTACGCACGCTTTCCTCGCACGTTGGAAGCGCTTCTGTGAGGTAGGCAGGAGGGAGGAGCGCCGTTCGTGTTCTGCCGATGTACCTCTGGGGAGCGCGAGAGCTGTCGCCTGCGCCGAACTCACGGAATGCAACCCGGCCTGAGTCCGTCCTTGTTCTGTCTTCTTTCCTCCACAGGGAAGACACCGCCCCGAAGGCCGGCCTGCCTGACGCCTTTTCCCTGAACACCGAACTCCCGATGGTCCCCGGCGAGGAAGGGCTAGTCTATGGCCCTCTTCGCAGCTCGGCTTGTTCTCCACCCAGCCCGCTCCAACGGCTTCCAGCCTTCGAGAGTGTCAAAACCGTGGCGAGTCCCTCCTGAGCAACCCGTTCCTCACACGGTTCAAGCGTTCCTGTGAGGTAGACCGGAGGGAGGGCCACCGTGCGGGTTCTCCCGAAATACGTCCGTTGCGGGCGCCTGAGGGCTGTCCCCTGCACTTACCTCCCAGACTCCAAACAGCCCACGTCCCGTCCCTGTGCTATCTCGCTCCTCGACGGGGAAGACGCTGCCACGCATGGGTGTCTGCCTGAAGCTGTGTCCGTGAACACAGAACGGCGGGCGGTCAACGGCTTGGACTCGCGGGAATGGGACAGGTACGCGACTCGGCCCGTTTCCCACCCGGTCAGTTCCAGCTGCTTCCTTCCTTCGAGACTCTCCAAACTGTGGCGAGACCGTCCTTACGCACGCTTTCCTCGCACGTTGGAAGCGCTTCCGTGAGGTAGGCAGGAGGGAGGAGCACCGTTCGTGTTCTGCCGATGTACCTCTGGGGAGCGCGAGAGCTGTCGCCTGCACCGAACTCACGGAATGCAACCCGGCCTGAGTCCGTCCTTGTTCTGTCTTCTTTCCTCCTCAGGGAAGACACCGCCCCGAAGGCCGGCCTGCCTGACGCCTTTTCCCTGAACACCGAACTCCCGATGGTCCCCGGCGAGGAAGGGCTAGTCTATGGCCCTCTTCGCAGCTCGGCTTGTTCTCCACCCAGCCCGCTCCAACGGCTTCCAGCCTTCGAGAGTGTCAAAACCGTGGCGAGTCCCTCCTGAGTAACCCGTTCCTCACACGGTTCAAGCGTTCCTGTGAGGTAGACCGGAGGGAGGGCCACCGTGCGGGTTCTCCCGAAATACGTCCGTTGCGGGCGCCTGAGGGCTGTCCCCTGCACTTACCTCCCAGACTCCAAACAGCCCACGTCCCGTCCCTGTGCTATCTCGCTCCTCGACGGGGAAGACGCTGCCACGCATGGGTGTCTGCCTGAAGCTGTGTCCGTGAACACAGAACGGCGGGCGGTCAACGGCTTGGACTCGCGGGAATGGGACAGGTACGCGACTCGGCCCGTTTCCCACCCGGTCAGTTCCAGCTGCTTCCTTCCTTCGAGACTCTCCAAACTCTGGCGAGACCGTCCTTACGCACGCTTTCCTCGCACGTTGGAAGCGCTTCTGTGAGGTAGGCAGGAGGGAGGAGCGCCGTTCGTGTTCTGCCGATGTACCTCTGGGGAGCGCGAGAGCTGTCGCCTGCACCGAACTCACGGAATGCAACCCGGCCTGAGTCCGTCCTTGTTCTGTCTTCTTTCCTCCACAGGGAAGACACCGCCCCGAAGGCCGGCCTGCCTGACGCCTTTTCCCTGAACACCGAACTCCCGATGGTCCCCGGCGAGGAAGGGCTAGTCTATGGCCCTCTTCGCAGCTCGGCTTGTTCTCCACCCAGCCCGCTCCAACGGCTTCCAGCCTTCGAGAGTGTCAAAACCGTGGCGAGTCCCTCCTGAGCAACCCGTTCCTCACACGGTTCAAGCGTTCCTGTGAGGTAGACCGGAGGGAGGGCCACCGTGCGGGTTCTCCCGAAATACGTCCGATGCGGGCGCCTGAGGGCTGTCCCCTGCACTTACCTCCCAGACTCCAAACAGCCCACGTCCCGTCCCTGTGCTATCTCGCTCCTCGACGGGGAAGACGCTGCCACGCATGGGTGTCTGCCTGAAGCTGTGTCCGTGAACACAGAACGGCGGGCGGTCAACGGCTTGGACTCGCGGGAATGGGACAGGTACGCGACTCGGCCCGTTTCCCACCCGGTCAGTTCCAGCTGCTTCCTTCCTTCGAGACTCTCCAAACTCTGGCGAGACCGTCCTTACGCACGCTTTCCTCGCACGTTGGAAGCGCTTCTGTGAGGTAGGCAGGAGGGAGGAGCGCCGTTCGTGTTCTGCCGATGTAACTCTGGGGAGCGCGAGAGCTGTCGCCTGCACCGAACTCACGGAATGCAACCCGGCCTGAGTCCGTCCTTGTTCTGTCTTCTTTCCTCCACAGGGAAGACACCGCCCCGAAGGCCGGCCTGCCTGACGCCTTTTCCCTGAACACCGAACTCCCGATGGTCTCCGGCGAGGAAGGGCTAGTCTATGGCCCTCTTCGCAGCTCGGCTTGTTCTCCACCCAGCCCGCTCCAACGGCTTCCAGCCTTCGAGAGTGTCAAAACCGTGGCGAGTCCCTCCTGAGCAACCCGTTCCTCACACGGTTCAAGCGTTCCTGTGAGGTAGACCGGAGGGAGGGCCACCGTGCGGGTTCTCCCGAAATACGTACGTTGCGGGCGCCTGAGGGCTGTCCCCTGCACTTACCTCCCAGACTCCAAACAGCCCACGTCCTGTCCCTGTGCTATCTCGCTCCTCGACGGGGAAGACGCTGCCACGCATGGGTGTCTGCCTGAAGCTGTGTCCGTGAACACAGAACGGCGGGCGGTCAACGGCTTGGACTCGCGGGAATGGGACAGGTACGCGACTCGGCCCGTTTCCCACCCGGTCAGTTCCAGCTGCTTCCTTCCTTCGAGACTCTCCAAACTCTGGCGAGACCGTCCTTACGCACGCTTTCCTCGCACGTTGGAAGCGCTTCTGTGAGGTAGGCAGGAGGGAGGAGCACCGTTCGTGTTCTGCCGATGTACCTCTGGGGAGCGCGAGAGCTGTCGCCTGCGCCGAACTCACGGAATGCAACCCGGCCTGAGTCCGTCCTTGTTCTGTCTTCTTTCCTCCACAGGGAAGACACCGCCCCGAAGGCCGGCCTGCCTGACGCCTTTTCCCTGAACACCGAACTCCCGATGGTCCCCGGCGAGGAAGGGCTAGTCTATGGCCCTCTTCGCAGCTCGGCTTGTTCTCCACCCAGCCCGCTCCAACGGCTTCCAGCCTTCGAGAGTGTCAAAACCGTGGCGAGTCCCTCCTGAGCAACCCGTTCCTCACACGGTTCAAGCGTTCCTGTGAGGTAGACCGGAGGGAGGGCCACCGTGCGGGTTCTCCCGAAATACGTCCGTTGCGGGCGCCTGAGGGCTGTCCCCTGCACTTACCTCCCAGACTCCAAACAGCCCACGTCCCGTCCCTGTGCTATCTCGCTCCTCGACGGGGAAGACGCTGCCACGCATGGGTGTCTGCCTGAAGCTGTGTCCGTGAACACAGAACGGCGGGCGGTCAACGGCTTGGACTCGCGGGAATGGGACAGGTACGCGACTCGGCCCGTTTCCCACCCGGTCAGTTCCAGCTGCTTCCTTCCTTCGAGACTCTCCAAACTCTGGCGAGACCGTCCTTACGCACGCTTTCCTCGCACGTTGGAAGCGCTTCTGTGAGGAAGGCAGGAGGGAGGAGCGCCGTTCGTGTTCTGCCGATGTACCTCTGGGGAGCGCGAGAGCTGTCGCCTGCACCGAACTCACGGAATGCAACCCGGCCTGAGTCCGTCCTTGTTCTGTCTTCTTTCCTCCACAGGGAAGACACCGCCCCGAAGGCCGGCCTGCCTGACGCCTTTTCCCTGAACACCGAACTCCCGATGGTCCCCGGCAAGGAAGGGCTAGTCTATGGCCCTCTTCGCAGCTCTGCTTGTTCTCCACCCAGCCCGCTCCAACGGCTTCCAGCCTTCGAGAGTGTCAAAACCGTGGCGAGTCCCTCCTGAGCAACCCGTTCCTCACACGGTTCAAGCGTTCCTGTGAGGTAGACCGGAGGGAGGGCCACCGTGCGGGTTCTCCCGAAATACGTACGTTGCGGGCGCCTGAGGGCTGTCCCCTGCACTTACCTCCCAGACTCCAAACAGCCCACGTCCCGTCCCTGTGCTATCTCGCTCCTCGACGGGGAAGACGCTGCCACGCATGGGTGTCTGCCTGAAGCTGTGTCCGTGAACACAGAACGGCGGGCGGTCAACGGCTTGGACTCGCGGGAATGGGACAGGTACGCGACTCGGCCCGTTTCCCACCCGGTCAGTTCCAGCTGCTTCCTTCCTTCGAGACTCTCCAAACTCTGGCGAGACCGTCCTTACGCACGCTTTCCTCGCACGTTGGAAGCGCTTCTGTGAGGTAGGCAGGAGGGAGGAGCACCGTTCGTGTTCTGCCGATGTACCTCTGGGGAGCGCGAGAGCTGTCGCCTGCGCCGAACTCACGGAATGCAACCCGGCCTGAGTCCGTCCTTGTTCTGTCTTCTTTCCTCCACAGGGAAGACACCGCCCCGAAGGCCGGCCTGCCTGACGCCTTTTCCCTGAACACCGAACTCCCGATGGTCCCCGGCGAGGAAGGGCTAGTCTATGGCCCTCTTCGCAGCTCGGCTTGTTCTCCACCCAGCCCGCTCCAACGGCTTCCAGCCTTCGAGAGTGTCAAAACCGTGGCGAGTCCCTCCTGAGCAACCCGTTCCTCACACGGTTCAAGCGTTCCTGTGAGGTAGACCGGAGGGAGGGCCACCGTGCGGGTTCTCCCGAAATACGTCCGTTGCGGGCGCCTGAGGGCTGTCCCCTGCACTTACCTCCCAGACTCCAAACAGCCCACGTCCCGTCCCTGTGCTATCTCGCTCCTCGACGGGGAAGACGCTGCCACGCATGGGTGTCTGCCTGAAGCTGTGTCCGTGAACACAGAACGGCGGGCGGTCAACGGCTTGGACTCGCGGGAATGGGACAGGTACGCGACTCGGCCCGTTTCCCACCCGGTCAGTTCCAGCTGCTTCCTTCCTTCGAGACTCTCCAAACTCTGGCGAGACCGTCCTTACGCACGCTTTCCTCGCACGTTGGAAGCGCTTCTGTGAGGAAGGCAGGAGGGAGGAGCGCCGTTCGTGTTCTGCCGATGTACCTCTGGGGAGCGCGAGAGCTGTCGCCTGCACCGAACTCACGGAATGCAACCCGGCCTGAGTCCGTCCTTGTTCTGTCTTCTTTCCTCCACAGGGAAGACACCGCCCCGAAGGCCGGCCTGCCTGACGCCTTTTCCCTGAACACCGAACTCCCGATGGTCCCCGGCGAGGAAGGGCTAGTCTATGGCCCTCTTCGCAGCTCTGCTTGTTCTCCACCCAGCCCGCTCCAACGGCTTCCAGCCTTCGAGAGTGTCAAAACCGTGGCGAGTCCCTCCTGAGCAACCCGTTCCTCACACGGTTCAAGCGTTCCTGTGAGGTAGACCGGAGGGAGGGCCACCGTGCGGGTTCTCCCGAAATCCGTCCGTTGCGGGCGCCTGAGGGCTGTCCCCTGCACTTACCTCCCAGACTCCAAACAGCCCACGTCCCGTCCCTGTGCTATCTCGCTCCTCGACGGGGAAGACGCTGCCACGCATGGGTGTCTGCCTGAAGCTGTGTCCGTGAACACAGAACGGCGGGCGGTCAACGGCTTGGACTCGCGGGAATGGGACAGGTACGCGACTCGGCCCGTTTCCCACCCGGTCAGTTCCAGCTGCTTCCTTCCTTCGAGACTCTCCAAACTCTGGCGAGACCGTCCTTACGCACGCTTTCCTCGCACGTTGGAAGCGCTTCTGTGAGGTAGGCAGGAGGGAGGAGCGCCGTTCGTGTTCTGCCGATGTACCTCTGGGGAGCGCGAGAGCTGTCGCCTGCGCCGAACTCACGGAATGCAACCCGGCCTGAGTCCGTCCTTGTTCTGTCTTCTTTCCTCCACAGGGAAGACACCGCCCCGAAGGCCGGCCTGCCTGACGCCTTTTCCCTGAACACCGAACTCCCGATGGTCCCCGGCGAGGAAGGGCTAGTCTATGGCCCTCTTCGCAGCTCGGCTTGTTCTCCACCCAGCCCGCTCCAACGGCTTCCAGCCTTCGAGAGTGTCAAAACCGTGGCGAGTCCCTCCTGAGCAACCCGTTCCTCACACGGTTCAAGCGTTCCTGTGAGGTAGACCGGAGGGAGGGCCACCGTGCGGGTTCTCCCGAAATACGTCCGTTGCGGGCGCCTGAGGGCTGTCCCCTGCACTTACCTCCCAGACTCCAAACAGCCCACGTCCCGTCCCTGTGCTATCTCGCTCCTCGACGGGGAAGACGCTGCCACGCATGGGTGTCTGCCTGAAGCTGTGTCCGTGAACACAGAACGGCGGGCGGTCAACGGCTTGGACTCGCGGGAATGGGACAGGTACGCGACTCGGCCCGTTTCCCACCCGGTCAGTTCCAGCTGCTTCCTTCCTTCGAGACTCTCCAAACTCTGGCGAGACCGTCCTTACGCACGCTTTCCTCGCACGTTGGAAGCGCTTCTGTGAGGTAGGCAGGAGGGAGGAGCACCGTTCGTGTTCTGCCGATGTACCTCTGGGGAGCGCGAGAGCTGTCGCCTGCGCCGAACTCACGGAATGCAACCCGGCCTGAGTCCGTCCTTGTTCTGTCTTCTTTCCTCCACAGGGAAGACACCGCCCCGAAGGCCGGCCTGCCTGACGCCTTTTCCCTGAACACCGAACTCCCGATGGTCCCCGGCGAGGAAGGGCTAGTCTATGGCCCTCTTCGCAGCTCGGCTTGTTCTCCACCCAGCCCGCTCCAACGGCTTCCAGCCTTCGAGAGTGTCAAAACCGTGGCGAGTCCCTCCTGAGCAACCCGTTCCTCACACGGTTCAAGCGTTCCTGTGAGGTAGACCGGAGGGAGGGCCACCGTGCGGGTTCTCCCGAAATACGTCCGTTGCGGGCGCCTGAGGGCTGTCCCCTGCACTTACCTCCCAGACTCCAAACAGCCCACGTCCCGTCCCTGTGCTATCTCGCTCCTCGACGGGGAAGACGCTGCCACGCATGGGTGTCTGCCTGAAGCTGTGTCCGTGAACACAGAACGGCGGGCGGTCAACGGCTTGGACTCGCGGGAATGGGACAGGTACGCGACTCGGCCCGTTTCCCACCCGGTCAGTTCCAGCTGCTTCCTTCCTTCGAGACTCTCCAAACTCTGGCGAGACCGTCCTTACGCACGCTTTCCTCGCACGTTGGAAGCGCTTCTGTGAGGTAGGCAGGAGGGAGGAGCGCCGTTCGTGTTCTGCCGATGTACCTCTGGGGAGCGCGAGAGCTGTCGCCTGCGCCGAACTCACGGAATGCAACCCGGCCTGAGTCCGTCCTTGTTCTGTCTTCTTTCCTCCACAGGGAAGACACCGCCCCGAAGGCCGGCCTGCCTGACGCCTTTTCCCTGAACACCGAACTCCCGATGGTCCCCGGCGAGGAAGGGCTAGTCTATGGCCCTCTTCGCAGCTCGGCTTGTTCTCCACCCAGCCCGCTCCAACGGCTTCCAGCCTTCGAGAGTGTCAAAACCGTGGCGAGTCCCTCCTGAGCAACCCGTTCCTCACACGGTTCAAGCGTTCCTGTGAGGTAGACCGGAGGGAGGGCCACCGTGCGGGTTCTCCCGAAATACGTCCGTTGCGGGCGCCTGAGGGCTGTCCCCTGCACTTACCTCCCAGACTCCAAACAGCCCACGTCCCGTCCCTGTGCTATCTCGCTCCTCGACGGGGAAGACGCTGCCACGCATGGGTGTCTGCCTGAAGCTGTGTCCGTGAACACAGAACGGCGGGCGGTCAACGGCTTGGACTCGCGGGAATGGGACAGGTACGCGACTCGGCCCGTTTCCCACCCGGTCAGTTCCAGCTGCTTCCTTCCTTCGAGACTCTCCAAACTGTGGCGAGACCGTCCTTACGCACGCTTTCCTCGCACGTTGGAAGCGCTTCCGTGAGGTAGGCAGGAGGGAGGAGCGCCGTTCGTGTTCTGCCGATGTACCTCTGGGGAGCGCGAGAGCTGTCGCCTGCACCGAACTCACGGAATGCAACCCGGCCTGAGTCCGTCCTTGTTCTGTCTTCTTTCCTCCTCAGGGAAGACACCGCCCCGAAGGCCGGCCTGCCTGACGCCTTTTCCCTGAACACCGAACTCCCGATGGTCCCCGGCGAGGAAGGGCTAGTCTATGGCCCTCTTCGCAGCTCGGCTTGTTCTCCACCCAGCCCGCTCCAACGGCTTCCAGCCTTCGAGAGTGTCAAAACCGTGGCGAGTCCCTCCTGAGTAACCCGTTCCTCACACGGTTCAAGCGTTCCTGTGAGGTAGACCGGAGGGAGGGCCACCGTGCGGGTTCTCCCGAAATACGTCCGTTGCGGGCGCCTGAGGGCTGTCCCCTGCACTTACCTCCCAGACTCCAAACAGCCCACGTCCCGTCCCTGTGCTATCTCGCTCCTCGACGGGGAAGACGCTGCCACGCATGGGTGTCTGCCTGAAGCTGTGTCCGTGAACACAGAACGGCGGGCGGTCAACGGCTTGGACTCGCGGGAATGGGACAGGTACGCGACTCGGCCCGTTTCCCACCCGGTCAGTTCCAGCTGCTTCCTTCCTTCGAGACTCTCCAAACTCTGGCGAGACCGTCCTTACGCACGCTTTCCTCGCACGTTGGAAGCGCTTCTGTGAGGTAGGCAGGAGGGAGGAGCGCCGTTCGTGTTCTGCCGATGTACCTCTGGGGAGCGCGAGAGCTGTCGCCTGCGCCGAACTCACGGAATGCAACCCGGCCTGAGTCCGTCCTTGTTCTGTCTTCTTTCCTCCACAGGGAAGACACCGCCCCGAAGGCCGGCCTGCCTGACGCCTTTTCCCTGAACACCGAACTCCCGATGGTCCCCGGCGAGGAAGGGCTAGTCTATGGCCCTCTTCGCAGCTCGGCTTGTTCTCCACCCAGCCCGCTCCAACGGCTTCCAGCCTTCGAGAGTGTCAAAACCGTGGCGAGTCCCTCCTGAGCAACCCGTTCTTCACACGGTTCAAGCGTTCCTGTGAGGTAGACCGGAGGGAGGGCCACCGTGCGGGTTCTCCCGAAATACGTACGTTGCGGGCGCCTGAGGGCTGTCCCCTGCACTTACCTCCCAGACTCCAAACAGCCCACGTCCCGTCCCTGTGCTATCTCGCTCCTCGACGGGGAAGACGCTGCCACGCATGGGTGTCTGCCTGAAGCTGTGTCCGTGAACACAGAACGGCGGGCGGTCAACGGCTTGGACTCGCGGGAATGGGACAGGTACGCGACTCGGCCCGTTTCCCACCCGGTCAGTTCCAGCTGCTTCCTTCCTTCGAGACTCTCCAAACTCTGGCGAGACCGTCCTTACGCACGCTTTCCTCGCACGTTGGAAGCGCTTCTGTGAGGTAGGCAGGAGGGAGGAGCGCCGTTCGTGTTCTGCCGATGTACCTCTGGGGAGCGCGAGAGCTGTCGCCTGCGCCGAACTCACGGAATGCAACCCGGCCTGAGTCCGTCCTTGTTCTGTCTTCTTTCCTCCACAGGGAAGACACCGCCCCGAAGGCCGGCCTGCCTGACGCCTTTTCCCTGAACACCGAACTCCCGATGGTCCCCGGCGAGGAAGGGCTAGTCTATGGCCCTCTTCGCAGCTCGGCTTGTTCTCCACCCAGCCCGCTCCAACGGCTTCCAGCCTTCGAGAGTGTCAAAACCGTGGCGAGTCCCTCCTGAGCAACCCGTTCCTCACACGGTTCAAGCGTTCCTGTGAGGTAGACCGGAGGGAGGGCCACCGTGCGGGTTCTCCCGAAATACGTCCGTTGCGGGCGCCTGAGGGCTGTCCCCTGCACTTACCTCCCAGACTCCAAACAGCCCACGTCCCGTCCCTGTGCTATCTCGCTCCTCGACGGGGAAGACGCTGCCACGCATGGGTGTCTGCCTGAAGCTGTGTCCGTGAACACAGAACGGCGGGCGGTCAACGGCTTGGACTCGCGGGAATGGGACAGGTACGCGACTCGGCCCGTTTCCCACCCGGTCAGTTCCAGCTGCTTCCTTCCTTCGAGACTCTCCAAACTCTGGCGAGACCGTCCTTACGCACGCTTTCCTCGCACGTTGGAAGCGCTTCTGTGAGGTAGGCAGGAGGGAGGAGCGCCGTTCGTGTTCTGCCGATGTACCTCTGGGGAGCGCGAGAGCTGTCGCCTGCACCGAACTCACGGAATGCAACCCGGCCTGAGTCCGTCCTTGTTCTGTCTTCTTTCCTCCACAGGGAAGACACCGCCCCGAAGGCCGGCCTGCCTGACGCCTTTTCCCTGAACACCGAACTCCCGATGGTCCCCGGCGAGGAAGGGCTAGTCTATGGCCCTCTTCGCAGCTCGGCTTGTTCTCCACCCAGCCCGCTCCAACGGCTTCCAGCCTTCGAGAGTGTCAAAACCGTGGCGAGTCCCTCCTGAGCAACCCGTTCCTCACACGGTTCAAGCGTTCCTGTGAGGTAGACCGGAGGGAGGGCCACCGTGCGGGTTCTCCCGAAATACGTCCGTTGCGGGCGCCTGAGGGCTGTCCCCTGCACTTACCTCCCAGACTCCAAACAGCCCACGTCCCGTCCCTGTGCTATCTCGCTCCTCGACGGGGAAGACGCTGCCACGCATGGGTGTCTGCCTGAAGCTGTGTCCGTGAACACAGAACGGCGGGCGGTCAACGGCTTGGACTCGCGGGAATGGGACAGGTACGCGACTCGGCCCGTTTCCCACCCGGTCAGTTCCAGCTGCTTCCTTCCTTCGAGACTCTCCAAACTCTGGCGAGACCGTCCTTACGCACGCTTTCCTCGCACGTTGGAAGCGCTTCTGTGAGGTAGGCAGGAGGGAGGAGCGCCGTTCGTGTTCTGCCGATGTAACTCTGGGGAGCGCGAGAGCTGTCGCCTGCGCCGAACTCACGGAATGCAACCCGGCCTGAGTCCGTCCTTGTTCTGTCTTCTTTCCTCCACAGGGAAGACACCGCCCCGAAGGCCGGCCTGCCTGACGCCTTTTCCCTGAACACCGAACTCCCGATGGTCCCCGGCGAGGAAGGGCTAGTCTATGGCCCTCTTCGCAGCTCTGCTTGTTCTCCACCCAGCCCGCTCCAACGGCTTCCAGCCTTCGAGAGTGTCAAAACCGTGGCGAGTCCCTCCTGAGCAACCCGTTCCTCACACGGTTCAAGCGTTCCTGTGAGGTAGACCGGAGGGAGGGCCACCGTGCGGGTTCTCCCGAAATACGTACGTTGCGGGCGCCTGAGGGCTGTCCCCTGCACTTACCTCCCAGACTCCAAACAGCCCACGTCCCGTCCCTGTGCTATCTCGCTCCTCGACGGGGAAGACGCTGCCACGCATGGGTGTCTGCCTGAAGCTGTGTCCGTGAACACAGAACGGCGGGCGGTCAACGGCTTGGACTCGCGGGAATGGGACAGGTACGCGACTCGGCCCGTTTCCCACCCGGTCAGTTCCAGCTGCTTCCTTCCTTCGAGACTCTCCAAACTCTGGCGAGACCGTCCTTACGCACGCTTTCCTCGCACGTTGGAAGCGCTTCTGTGAGGTAGGCAGGAGGGAGGAGCACCGTTCGTGTTCTGCCGATGTACCTCTGGGGAGCGCGAGAGCTGTCGCCTGCGCCGAACTCACGGAATGCAACCCGGCCTGAGTCCGTCCTTGTTCTGTCTTCTTTCCTCCACAGGGAAGACACCGCCCCGAAGGCCGGCCTGCCTGACGCCTTTTCCCTGAACACCGAACTCCCGATGGTCCCCGGCGAGGAAGGGCTAGTCTATGGCCCTCTTCGCAGCTCGGCTTGTTCTCCACCCAGCCCGCTCCAACGGCTTCCAGCCTTCGAGAGTGTCAAAACCGTGGCGAGTCCCTCCTGAGCAACCCGTTCCTCACACGGTTCAAGCGTTCCTGTGAGGTAGACCGGAGGGAGGGCCACCGTGCGGGTTCTCCCGAAATACGTCCGTTGCGGGCGCCTGAGGGCTGTCCCCTGCACTTACCTCCCAGACTCCAAACAGCCCACGTCCCGTCCCTGTGCTATCTCGCTCCTCGACGGGGAAGACGCTGCCACGCATGGGTGTCTGCCTGAAGCTGTGTCCGTGAACACAGAACGGCGGGCGGTCAACGGCTTGGACTCGCGGGAATGGGACAGGTACGCGACTCGGCCCGTTTCCCACCCGGTCAGTTCCAGCTGCTTCCTTCCTTCGAGACTCTCCAAACTCTGGCGAGACCGTCCTTACGCACGCTTTCCTCGCACGTTGGAAGCGCTTCTGTGAGGTAGGCAGGAGGGAGGAGCACCGTTCGTGTTCTGCCGATGTACCTCTGGGGAGCGCGAGAGCTGTCGCCTGCGCCGAACTCACGGAATGCAACCCGGCCTGAGTCCGTCCTTGTTCTGTCTTCTTTCCTCCACAGGGAAGACACCGCCCCGAAGGCCGGCCTGCCTGACGCCTTTTCCCTGAACACCGAACTCCCGATGGTCCCCGGCGAGGAAGGGCTAGTCTATGGCCCTCTTCGCAGCTCGGCTTGTTCTCCACCCAGCCCGCTCCAACGGCTTCCAGCCTTCGAGAGTGTCAAAACCGTGGCGAGTCCCTCCTGAGCAACCCGTTCCTCACACGGTTCAAGCGTTCCTGTGAGGTAGACCGGAGGGAGGGCCACCGTGCGGGTTCTCCCGAAATACGTCCGTTGCGGGCGCCTGAGGGCTGTCCCCTGCACTTACCTCCCAGACTCCAAACAGCCCACGTCCCGTCCCTGTGCTATCTCGCTCCTCGACGGGGAAGACGCTGCCACGCATGGGTGTCTGCCTGAAGCTGTGTCCGTGAACACAGAACGGCGGGCGGTCAACGGCTTGGACTCGCGGGAATGGGACAGGTACGCGACTCGGCCCGTTTCCCACCCGGTCAGTTCCAGCTGCTTCCTTCCTTCGAGACTCTCCAAACTCTGGCGAGACCGTCCTTACGCACGCTTTCCTCGCACGTTGGAAGCGCTTCTGTGAGGTAGGCAGGAGGGAGGAGCGCCGTTCGTGTTCTGCCGATGTACCTCTGGGGAGCGCGAGAGCTGTCGCCTGCGCCGAACTCACGGAATGCAACCCGGCCTGAGTCCGTCCTTGTTCTGTCTTCTTTCCTCCACAGGGAAGACACCGCCCCGAAGGCCGGCCTGCCTGACGCCTTTTCCCTGAACACCGAACTCCCGATGGTCCCCGGCGAGGAAGGGCTAGTCTATGGCCCTCTTCGCAGCTCGGCTTGTTCTCCACCCAGCCCGCTCCAACGGCTTCCAGCCTTCGAGAGTGTCAAAACCGTGGCGAGTCCCTCCTGAGCAACCCGTTCCTCACACGGTTCAAGCGTTCCTGTGAGGTAGACCGGAGGGAGGGCCACCGTGCGGGTTCTCCCGAAATACGTCCGTTGCGGGCGCCTGAGGGCTGTCCCCTGCACTTACCTCCCAGACTCCAAACAGCCCACGTCCCGTCCCTGTGCTATCTCGCTCCTCGACGGGGAAGACGCTGCCACGCATGGGTGTCTGCCTGAAGCTGTGTCCGTGAACACAGAACGGCGGGCGGTCAACGGCTTGGACTCGCGGGAATGGGACAGGTACGCGACTCGGCCCGTTTCCCACCCGGTCAGTTCCAGCTGCTTCCTTCCTTCGAGACTCTCCAAACTCTGGCGAGACCGTCCTTACGCACGCTTTCCTCGCACGTTGGAAGCGCTTCTGTGAGGTAGGCAGGAGGGAGGAGCACCGTTCTTGTTCTGCCGATGTACCTCTGGGGAGCGCGAGAGCTGTCGCCTGCACCGAACTCACGGAATGCAACCCGGCCTGAGTCCGTCCTTGTTCTGTCTTCTTTCCTCCACAGGGAAGACACCGCCCCGAAGGCCGGCCTGCCTGACGCCTTTTCCCTGAACACCGAACTCCCGATGGTCCCCGGCGAGGAAGGACTAGTCTATGGCCCTCTTCGCAGCTCGGCTTGTTCTCCACCCAGCCCGCTCCAACGGCTTCCAGCCTTCGAGAGTGTCAAAACCGTGGCGAGTCCCTCCTGAGCAACCCGTTCCTCACACGGTTCAAGCGTTCCTGTGAGGTAGACCGGAGGGAGGGCCACCGTGCGGGTTCTCCCGAAATCCGTCCGTTGCGGGCGCCTGAGGGCTGTCCCCTGCACTTACCTCCCAGACTCCAAACAGCCCACGTCCCGTCCCTGTGCTATCTCGCTCCTCGACGGGGAAGACGCTGCCACGCATGGGTGTCTGCCTGAAGCTGTGTCCGTGAACACAGAACGGCGGGCGGTCAACGGCTTGGACTCGCGGGAATGGGACAGGTACGCGACTCGGCCCGTTTCCCACCCGGTCAGTTCCAGCTGCTTCCTTCCTTCGAGACTCTCCAAACTCTGGCGAGACCGTCCTTACGCACGCTTTCCTCGCACGTTGGAAGCGCTTCTGTGAGGTAGGCAGGAGGGAGGAGCACCGTTCTTGTTCTGCCGATGTACCTCTGGGGAGCGCGAGAGCTGTCGCCTGCACCGAACTCACGGAATGCAACCCGGCCTGAGTCCGTCCTTTTTCTGTCTTCTTTCCTCCACAGGGAAGACACCGCCCCGAAGGCCGGCCTGCCTGACGCCTTTTCCCTGAACACCGAACTCCCGATGGTCCCCGGCGAGGAAGGACTAGTCTATGGCCCTCTTCGCAGCTCGGCTTGTTCTCCACCCAGCCCGCTCCAACGGCTTCCAGCCTTCGAGAGTGTCAAAACCGTGGCGAGTCCCTCCTGAGCAACCCGTTCCTCACACGGTTCAAGCGTTCCTGTGAGGTAGACCGGAGGGAGGGCCACCGTGCGGGTTCTCCCGAAATCCGTCCGTTGCGGGCGCCTGAGGGCTGTCCCCTGCACTTACCTCCCAGACTCCAAACAGCCCACGTCCCGTCCCTGTGCTATCTCGCTCCTCGACGGGGAAGACGCTGCCACGCATGGGTGTCTGCCTGAAGCTGTGTCCGTGAACACAGAACGGCGGGCGGTCAACGGCTTGGACTCGCGGGAATGGGACAGGTACGCGACTCGGCCCGTTTCCCACCCGGTCAGTTCCAGCTGCTTCCTTCCTTCGAGACTCTCCAAACTCTGGCGAGACCGTCCTTACGCACGCTTTCCTCGCACGTTGGAAGCGCTTCTGTGAGGTAGGCAGGAGGGAGGAGCACCGTTCTTGTTCTGCCGATGTACCTCTGGGGAGCGCGAGAGCTGTCGCCTGCACCGAACTCACGGAATGCAACCCGGCCTGAGTCCGTCCTTGTTCTGTCTTCTTTCCTCCACAGGGAAGACACCGCCCCGAAGGCCGGCCTGCCTGACGCCTTTTCCCTGAACACCGAACTCCCGATGGTCCCCGGCGAGGAAGGGCTAGTCTATGGCCCTCTTCGCAGCTCTGCTTGTTCTCCACCCAGCCCGCTCCAACGGCTTCCAGCCTTCGAGAGTGTCAAAACCGTGGCGAGTCCCTCCTGAGCAACCCGTTCCTCACACGGTTCAAGCGTTCCTGTGAGGTAGACCGGAGGGAGGGCCACCGTGCGGGTTCTCCCGAAATACGTCCGTTGCGGGCGCCTGAGGGCTGTCCCCTGCACTTACCTCCCAGACTCCAAACAGCCCACGTCCCGTCCCTGTGCTATCTCGCTCCTCGACGGGGAAGACGCTGCCACGCATGGGTGTCTGCCTGAAGCTGTGTCCGTGAACACAGAACGGCGGGCGGTCAACGGCTTGGACTCGCGGGAATGGGACAGGTACGCGACTCGGCCCGTTTCCCACCCGGTCAGTTCCAGCTGCTTCCTTCCTTCGAGACTCTCCAAACTCTGGCGAGACCGTCCTTACGCACGCTTTCCTCGCACGTTGGAAGCGCTTCTGTGAGGTAGGCAGGAGGGAGGAGCACCGTTCGTGTTCTGCCGATGTACCTCTGGGGAGCGCGAGAGCTGTCGCCTGCGCCGAACTCAAGGAATGCAACCCGGCCTGAGTCCGTCCTTGTTCTGTCTTCTTTCCTCCACAGGGAAGACACCGCCCCGAAGGCCGGCCTGCCTGACGCCTTTTCCCTGAACACCGAACTCCCGATGGTCCCCGGCGAGGAAGGGCTAGTCTATGGCCCTCTTCGCAGCTCGGCTTGTTCTCCACCCAGCCCGCTCCAACGGCTTCCAGCCTTCGAGAGTGTCAAAACCGTGGCGAGTCCCTCCTGAGCAACCCGTTCCTCACACGGTTCAAGCGTTCCTGTGAGGTAGACCGGAGGGAGGGCCACCGTGCGGGTTCTCCCGAAATCCGTCCGTTGCGGGCGCCTGAGGGCTGTCCCCTGCACTTACCTCCCAGACTCCAAACAGCCCACGTCCCGTCCCTGTGCTATCTCGCTCCTCGACGGGGAAGACGCTGCCACGCATGGGTGTCTGCCTGAAGCTGTGTCCGTGAACACAGAACGGCGGGCGGTCAACGGCTTGGACTCGCGGGAATGGGACAGGTACGCGACTCGGCCCGTTTCCCACCCGGTCAGTTCCAGCTGCTTCCTTCCTTCGAGACTCTCCAAACTCTGGCGAGACCGTCCTTACGCACGCTTTCCTCGCACGTTGGAAGCGCTTCTGTGAGGTAGGCAGGAGGGAGGAGCGCCGTTCGTGTTCTGCCGATGTACCTCTGGGGAGCGCGAGAGCTGTCGCCTGCGCCGAACTCACGGAATGCAACCCGGCCTGAGTCCGTCCTTGTTCTGTCTTCTTTCCTCCACAGGGAAGACACCGCCCCGAAGGCCGGCCTGCCTGACGCCTTTTCCCTGAACACCGAACTCCCGATGGTCCCCGGCGAGGAAGGGCTAGTCTATGGCCCTCTTCGCAGCTCGGCTTGTTCTCCACCCAGCCCGCTCCAACGGCTTCCAGCCTTCGAGAGTGTCAAAACCGTGGCGAGTCCCTCCTGAGCAACCCGTTCCTCACACGGTTCAAGCGTTCCTGTGAGGTAGACCGGAGGGAGGGCCACCGTGCGGGTTCTCCCGAAATACGTCCGTTGCGGGCGCCTGAGGGCTGTCCCCTGCACTTACCTCCCAGACTCCAAACAGCCCACGTCCCGTCCCTGTGCTATCTCGCTCCTCGACGGGGAAGACGCTGCCACGCATGGGTGTCTGCCTGAAGCTGTGTCCGTGAACACAGAACGGCGGGCGGTCAACGGCTTGGACTCGCGGGAATGGGACAGGTACGCGACTCGGCCCGTTTCCCACCCGGTCAGTTCCAGCTGCTTCCTTCCTTCGAGACTCTCCAAACTCTGGCGAGACCGTCCTTACGCACGCTTTCCTCGCACGTTGGAAGCGCTTCTGTGAGGTAGGCAGGAGGGAGGAGCACCGTTCTTGTTCTGCCGATGTACCTCTGGGGAGCGCGAGAGCTGTCGCCTGCACCGAACTCACGGAATGCAACCCGGCCTGAGTCCGTCCTTGTTCTGTCTTCTTTCCTCCACAGGGAAGACACCGCCCCGAAGGCCGGCCTGCCTGACGCCTTTTCCCTGAACACCGAACTCCCGATGGTCCCCGGCGAGGAAGGACTAGTCTATGGCCCTCTTCGCAGCTCGGCTTGTTCTCCACCCAGCCCGCTCCAACGGCTTCCAGCCTTCGAGAGTGTCAAAACCGTGGCGAGTCCCTCCTGAGCAACCCGTTCCTCACACGGTTCAAGCGTTCCTGTGAGGTAGACCGGAGGGAGGGCCACCGTGCGGGTTCTCCCGAAATACGTACGTTGCGGGCGCCTGAGGGCTGTCCCCTGCACTTACCTCCCAGACTCCAAACAGCCCACGTCCCGTCCCTGTGCTATCTCGCTCCTCGACGGGGAAGACGCTGCCACGCATGGGTGTCTGCCTGAAGCTGTGTCCGTGAACACAGAACGGCGGGCGGTCAACGGCTTGGACTCGCGGGAATGGGACAGGTACGCGACTCGGCCCGTTTCCCACCCGGTCAGTTCCAGCTGCTTCCTTCCTTCGAGACTCTCCAAACTCTGGCGAGACCGTCCTTACGCACGCTTTCCTCGCACGTTGGAAGCGCTTCTGTGAGGTAGGCAGGAGGGAGGAGCGCCGTTCGTGTTCTGCCGATGTACCTCTGGGGAGCGCGAGAGCTGTCGCCTGCACCGAACTCACGGAATGCAACCCGGCCTGAGTCCGTCCTTGTTCTGTCTTCTTTCCTCCACAGGGAAGACACCGCCCCGAAGGCCGGCCTGCCTGACGCCTTTTCCCTGAACACCGAACTCCCGATGGTCCCCGGCGAGGAAGGGCTAGTCTATGGCCCTCTTCGCAGCTCGGCTTGTTCTCCACCCAGCCCGCTCCAACGGCTTCCAGCCTTCGAGAGTGTCAAAACCGTGGCGAGTCCCTCCTGAGCAACCCGTTCCTCACACGGTTCAAGCGTTCCTGTGAGGTAGACCGGAGGGAGGGCCACCGTGCGGGTTCTCCCGAAATACGTCCGTTGCGGGCGCCTGAGGGCTGTCCCCTGCACTTACCTCCCAGACTCCAAACAGCCCACGTCCCGTCCCTGTGCTATCTCGCTCCTCGACGGGGAAGACGCTGCCACGCATGGGTGTCTGCCTGAAGCTGTGTCCGTGAACACAGAACGGCGGGCGGTCAACGGCTTGGACTCGCGGGAATGGGACAGGTACGCGACTCGGCCCGTTTCCCACCCGGTCAGTTCCAGCTGCTTCCTTCCTTCGAGACTCTCCAAACTGTGGCGAGACCGTCCTTACGCACGCTTTCCTCGCACGTTGGAAGCGCTTCCGTGAGGTAGGCAGGAGGGAGGAGCACCGTTCGTGTTCTGCCGATGTACCTCTGGGGAGCGCGAGAGCTGTCGCCTGCACCGAACTCACGGAATGCAACCCGGCCTGAGTCCGTCCTTGTTCTGTCTTCTTTCCTCCTCAGGGAAGACACCGCCCCGAAGGCCGGCCTGCCTGACGCCTTTTCCCTGAACACCGAACTCCCGATGGTCCCCGGCGAGGAAGGGCTAGTCTATGGCCCTCTTCGCAGCTCGGCTTGTTCTCCACCCAGCCCGCTCCAACGGCTTCCAGCCTTCGAGAGTGTCAAAACCGTGGCGAGTCCCTCCTGAGTAACCCGTTCCTCACACGGTTCAAGCGTTCCTGTGAGGTAGACCGGAGGGAGGGCCACCGTGCGGGTTCTCCCGAAATACGTCCGTTGCGGGCGCCTGAGGGCTGTCCCCTGCACTTACCTCCCAGACTCCAAACAGCCCACGTCCCGTCCCTGTGCTATCTCGCTCCTCGACGGGGAAGACGCTGCCACGCATGGGTGTCTGCCTGAAGCTGTGTCCGTGAACACAGAACGGCGGGCGGTCAACGGCTTGGACTCGCGGGAATGGGACAGGTACGCGACTCGGCCCGTTTCCCACCCGGTCAGTTCCAGCTGCTTCCTTCCTTCGAGACTCTCCAAACTCTGGCGAGACCGTCCTTACGCACGCTTTCCTCGCACGTTGGAAGCGCTTCTGTGAGGTAGGCAGGAGGGAGGAGCGCCGTTCGTGTTCTGCCGATGTACCTCTGGGGAGCGCGAGAGCTGTCGCCTGCACCGAACTCACGGAATGCAACCCGGCCTGAGTCCGTCCTTGTTCTGTCTTCTTTCCTCCACAGGGAAGACACCGCCCCGAAGGCCGGCCTGCCTGACGCCTTTTCCCTGAACACCGAACTCCCGATGGTCCCCGGCGAGGAAGGGCTAGTCTATGGCCCTCTTCGCAGCTCGGCTTGTTCTCCACCCAGCCCGCTCCAACGGCTTCCAGCCTTCGAGAGTGTCAAAACCGTGGCGAGTCCCTCCTGAGCAACCCGTTCCTCACACGGTTCAAGCGTTCCTGTGAGGTAGACCGGAGGGAGGGCCACCGTGCGGGTTCTCCCGAAATACGTCCGTTGCGGGCGCCTGAGGGCTGTCCCCTGCACTTACCTCCCAGACTCCAAACAGCCCACGTCCCGTCCCTGTGCTATCTCGCTCCTCGACGGGGAAGACGCTGCCACGCATGGGTGTCTGCCTGAAGCTGTGTCCGTGAACACAGAACGGCGGGCGGTCAACGGCTTGGACTCGCGGGAATGGGACAGGTACGCGACTCGGCCCGTTTCCCACCCGGTCAGTTCCAGCTGCTTCCTTCCTTCGAGACTCTCCAAACTCTGGCGAGACCGTCCTTACGCACGCTTTCCTCGCACGTTGGAAGCGCTTCTGTGAGGTAGGCAGGAGGGAGGAGCGCCGTTCGTGTTCTGCCGATGTACCTCTGGGGAGCGCGAGAGCTGTCGCCTGCGCCGAACTCACGGAATGCAACCCGGCCTGAGTCCGTCCTTGTTCTGTCTTCTTTCCTCCACAGGGAAGACACCGCCCCGAAGGCCGGCCTGCCTGACGCCTTTTCCCTGAACACCGAACTCCCGATGGTCCCCGGCGAGGAAGGGCTAGTCTATGGCCCTCTTCGCAGCTCGGCTTGTTCTCCACCCAGCCCGCTCCAACGGCTTCCAGCCTTCGAGAGTGTCAAAACCGTGGCGAGTCCCTCCTGAGCAACCCGTTCCTCACACGGTTCAAGCGTTCCTGTGAGGTAGACCGGAGGGAGGGCCACCGTGCGGGTTCTCCCGAAATCCGTCCGTTGCGGGCGCCTGAGGGCTGTCCCCTGCACTTACCTCCCAGACTCCAAACAGCCCACGTCCCGTCCCTGTGCTATCTCGCTCCTCGACGGGGAAGACGCTGCCACGCATGGGTGTCTGCCTGAAGCTGTGTCCGTGAACACAGAACGGCGGGCGGTCAACGGCTTGGACTCGCGGGAATGGGACAGGTACGCGACTCGGCCCGTTTCCCACCCGGTCAGTTCCAGCTGCTTCCTTCCTTCGAGACTCTCCAAACTCTGGCGAGACCGTCCTTACGCACGCTTTCCTCGCACGTTGGAAGCGCTTCTGTGAGGTAGGCAGGAGGGAGGAGCACCGTTCTTGTTCTGCCGATGTACCTCTGGGGAGCGCGAGAGCTGTCGCCTGCACCGAACTCACGGAATGCAACCCGGCCTGAGTCCGTCCTTGTTCTGTCTTCTTTCCTCCACAGGGAAGACACCGCCCCGAAGGCCGGCCTGCCTGACGCCTTTTCCCTGAACACCGAACTCCCGATGGTCCCCGGCGAGGAAGGACTAGTCTATGGCCCTCTTCGCAGCTCGGCTTGTTCTCCACCCAGCCCGCTCCAACGGCTTCCAGCCTTCGAGAGTGTCAAAACCGTGGCGAGTCCCTCCTGAGCAACCCGTTCCTCACACGGTTCAAGCGTTCCTGTGAGGTAGACCGGAGGGAGGGCCACCGTGCGGGTTCTCCCGAAATACGTACGTTGCGGGCGCCTGAGGGCTGTCCCCTGCACTTACCTCCCAGACTCCAAACAGCCCACGTCCCGTCCCTGTGCTATCTCGCTCCTCGACGGGGAAGACGCTGCCACGCATGGGTGTCTGCCTGAAGCTGTGTCCGTGAACACAGAACGGCGGGCGGTCAACGGCTTGGACTCGCGGGAATGGGACAGGTACGCGACTCGGCCCGTTTCCCACCCGGTCAGTTCCAGCTGCTTCCTTCCTTCGAGACTCTCCAAACTCTGGCGAGACCGTCCTTACGCACGCTTTCCTCGCACGTTGGAAGCGCTTCTGTGAGGTAGGCAGGAGGGAGGAGCGCCGTTCGTGTTCTGCCGATGTACCTCTGGGGAGCGCGAGAGCTGTCGCCTGCGCCGAACTCACGGAATGCAACCCGGCCTGAGTCCGTCCTTGTTCTGTCTTCTTTCCTCCTCAGGGAAGACACCGCCCCGAAGGCCGGCCTGCCTGACGCCTTTTCCCTGAACACCGAACTCCCGATGGTCCCCGGCGAGGAAGGGCTAGTCTATGGCCCTCTTCGCAGCTCGGCTTGTTCTCCACCCAGCCCGCTCCAACGGCTTCCAGCCTTCGAGAGTGTCAAAACCGTGGCGAGTCCCTCCTGAGCAACCCGTTCCTCACACGGTTCAAGCGTTCCTGTGAGGTAGACCGGAGGGAGGGCCACCGTGCGGGTTCTCCCGAAATACGTCCGTTGCGGGCGCCTGAGGGCTGTCCCCTGCACTTACCTCCCAGACTCCAAACAGCCCACGTCCCGTCCCTGTGCTATCTCGCTCCTCGACGGGGAAGACGCTGCCACGCATGGGTGTCTGCCTGAAGCTGTGTCCGTGAACACAGAACGGCGGGCGGTCAACGGCTTGGACTCGCGGGAATGGGACAGGTACGCGACTCGGCCCGTTTCCCACCCGGTCAGTTCCAGCTGCTTCCTTCCTTCGAGACTCTCCAAACTCTGGCGAGACCGTCCTTACGCACGCTTTCCTCGCACGTTGGAAGCGCTTCTGTGAGGTAGGCAGGAGGGAGGAGCGCCGTTCGTGTTCTGCCGATGTACCTCTGGGGAGCGCGAGAGCTGTCGCCTGCGCCGAACTCACGGAATGCAACCCGGCCTGAGTCCGTCCTTGTTCTGTCTTCTTTCCTCCACAGGGAAGACACCGCCCCGAAGGCCGGCCTGCCTGACGCCTTTTCCCTGAACACCGAACTCCCGATGGTCCCCGGCGAGGAAGGGCTAGTCTATGGCCCTCTTCGCAGCTCGGCTTGTTCTCCACCCAGCCCGCTCCAACGGCTTCCAGCCTTCGAGAGTGTCAAAACCGTGGCGAGTCCCTCCTGAGCAACCCGTTCCTCACACGGTTCAAGCGTTCCTGTGAGGTAGACCGGAGGGAGGGCCACCGTGCGGGTTCTCCCGAAATACGTCCGTTGCGGGCGCCTGAGGGCTGTCCCCTGCACTTACCTCCCAGACTCCAAACAGCCCACGTCCCGTCCCTGTGCTATCTCGCTCCTCGACGGGGAAGACGCTGCCACGC